>NW_005434664.1:295764-362857 GCF_000315625.1 Guillardia theta CCMP2712
GAAATTCCATCTGTCATGTGACTTAAATATTTCCCCCCATGCTCCTTCCTTGTGCTCTTCACACTTGGACCAACCGTCCTGTCCTTCTCATCTTTCCTTCCCGCCCTCCGTCCCTGTCGTGTCCACTTTCCCCTTCCTCCCTCTGACCACAAAAGCCGTTGTTGCTCCTGCGCTCAGAGGATCGCAATATCCCCGGCCAACGATCAGTCGTCATCAATCGTCTGCACTTTCTCAACGATAATGTCTTCCAGGTCCTGCACAGCCTGCAATCATCGCATGCTAGATTGCGTGACGACGACCTGGAAGGTGAAGAGTCCGTTGGTATTCTTGAAGTAGATCATGTCATTGACTTGCGCATCCGACCATTCTTCTCCCACCTCCTGCTCCCAACATCATCCATCATCGTCCTTCATCTCCCCTTTTCTCGCCCTTCTCACCTTGACGGCTGACCGCAGGTCGTTCGCTGACAGGTAGCCGTCCCCATCCTGATCCCATCTCTGAAGCACGGATGTCATCCTCTCGCAGCAAGAACGAGTATCTGATAAGTTCCTCGAAGATGCGATGCAGAGTCGCCCGACTGACCTCTACCTGTCACTCTCCTTCATCACCCACCGCGAACACCAACTCCTCCTCAACCTCCTCAACCAGCACCTTCTCTGCTTCCTCCTGCACCCCCCCCCCCCCCCCCTCCCCTCGTCCTCCTCGTCCTCCTCTACCGGTTTCTTGAGCGCAAACCCGAGAAGGCGAGAGAGCATGCAGACAAATTCAGGGAAGTCCAGCACCTGGGGACGAGCGGGCAGGCGTCACCATTGAGATGAAGCTGCGACAAAGGGCCATCACTCCGTTGGGATGGGCCGACTCTTCGTTGATGAACTCCTCCACCTCCTGCACGACCTGTGACCTCGCTACCAGCCTCCAGCTCCACCGACCTCGAGCGAGAAATGGGCTCCGAACGTCCCGAGGAACTGAGAGCGGGAGGGTGAGGGACTACAGGAGGAGGCAGGAGGGAGGCGTTTACCTTCTGAATGTCAACAGCGTCAACTCTGCCGTCCCCGTCCCCTGCATTGGAGTAAGAAAAGAGATGCACTTGTGCGTTTGGGGTAGGTCTCTTCACCATCCAAGAGTGTGAAAGATCTGCGGGAAGATATGATGTCAGTGCGATGAATTCAATTAGGACAGGAAGGAAATACAACGACAGAGGGTGGAAAGCTGCAATGCATTCAATCAGCATGCTCAGCACACAAGATAGCATTCAGACTGTATATTGCTGCAAACCTCTCCCATCCGATGTTCATCCCATCATTTCACCTTCTTATCTCGCATATCACATGTTCATCCCATCATTTCACGTTCCTATCTCGCATATCACATCTTCATGAAATCATTTCACGTTCTTATCTCATACATCACATGTTCATCCCATCATTTCATGTTGTC
The DNA here is from genome assembly GCF_000315625.1 of Guillardia theta CCMP2712. Taxonomy (NCBI): domain Eukaryota; class Cryptophyceae; order Pyrenomonadales; family Geminigeraceae; genus Guillardia; species Guillardia theta. Next base: position 297,202 of record NW_005434664.1, read on the forward strand.
TTTGCTCACGTTCTCAGTTGTTTCAGCTGCTCCTCCTCTAGCCGATCCACCATGGCGCCTCTAACCTGAACCAAACTAAATTACCCCACCCCCATGTCATCAACCCACCCTCATATTTAGCTATATGTACCCACCCTTATAACACCTTTTGTCCTACCCCTACCACAACGAGATGGAGAACCGTTTGCTATCACTTTGTACCTGGTTAAAACTGCTCTACCATCAGGGTCCTTACTTAACGACATAAATCACCAAAGGACTAATATAATCAGTTTATTTTCAAAGTTTAACATGATATTTCAACTCACGATAGAGTTGTTGGATTGTTGAAAGTTCCCCCCATTCTGCATTTCAGCGGCCATGGCGACCGCACGAGGGAGACGTAACGAGCAGGAGCATGATGAGAAGGAGGAGGAGAAGGAGGAGGAGGACGATGAGGAGGAGTGATAGGATGATAACAATGGGGATGACAATGGAGAGGTGGGGATGAAGGGGAGTACGATAGTGTCATTGCATCGAGATGAGGAGAGCAACATGTTGAGCGGTGTGTGCAGAACAAGGCATGAAAGCAAATCTCAAGAAAGTTTTGGGGGAGATGGGCAGAGACATAGACAGAGAAAAGCGAAGAGAAAGAGGGAGAACGCAAGGAGATAAGCAGAAGAAAAAGACGATGAATATTTGATCACAAGGTGGTTTGAGATGCTTACACTGATCTGCATCGCAGGATTTCTGTGAGCGAAGATGTTCAATGTCCGGCAGCTGAGGTTCTTTGCGTTGGCGCTGCTGCTCCAATGGACAAGACGGGCGCACTCGTTCTCGTCTCCTGCTCTCTTCTCATTTACACGACCCTCTCATCCCAAAACTTGCAGGGCGACGGGTATCACGCTGGCACGATGCACCTTGCCTCCTCCTCCCCCGCCCCCTCCTCCTCGCAAACAGGAGAGAGAGACGCGCGGTTTTCCTTCTGTGAGGAAACCGAAGATTGAGGAACCCCAGGCAGGAGCATGGCGAGATGATCTGGACCTCGGATTGAAGAGGCTGAGAACGACGCGAGGAGGGGGGAACGAGATGGGCAAGAGACAGGCAGCATCGTTGGAGAAGGCTAAGAAGAACAACCGCGCTCCTCCTCCCATGCTCACAAGGGCAGAATGGATCGCCGCCTTCGAGATCCATGGAGCGAAGGACGCGAGGGAGCTAGGAGAGCAGTTCATCATGGCGAAGCAGGGAGAGTTTGTAGATTTGGAGCTGCGCTGGAGAACCCGAGGCGCCAGCAATGCTGAGGTTAAGAAACGGCTAGGACAGGCAAACAAGGTGAAGAGGAGGAGGAGGAGGAGGAGGAACAGCAGCAGATAGGGTAGCTGGAGTGGCAGATGATAAGGGGTCTAGAGGGGAGGAAAGGGGAATTTGGAAGGGCTGCAGCTGGGGTATCTGCAGCAGCTGAACTGACACGGAATGCAAGGTTCGCAAAGATGCAGAATATCAGGAGAAGCTGGCTGCCAACCCTGCCACGCATTCCTCCTCATGGGCAAGCGGGAAGAAGATTCCGAAGCCTCCCGCAGGGCTCATGTTCAGGTGAGGGGGAGGAAGTGGTCAAGGAGTTGGTAGCACTGTGGGAATGAGGCGAGGTGAAAAAATGGAACGAGGATGATGGTGGAATGATTTAGCGGGGTTGGTGGTGCTGTGGGCAGGGAAAGAAGGTGGATGACGATGCGGACAGATATTTAGAGCGAGCCAAGGAGGATGGGCAAGTCCTTCCGATGTCTCAACCCCTCCGAACAGGGGTAACCCTCTCTCTCTCTCTTTGCGTCCCTATCTAGTTCGTCCTTTTCTCCTGTCCTCTTCGCCCCCCCCCCCCCTCTCAGTCTCTTCTCCCCTCTCCTCGCTGTCTCTCCTCGCGTTTTTGACAGGTGCGAGTCAGGTCCGCGAGGAATTCTTCGATCCGGACAGGGTGGAGAGGAAGCTTATCAGCGCCTCCAAGGTGACTCGCGTGCCCGCGAAGGGCCTGCGCTGACAGGATGAGCAGGGTGGGAGCAACAACCAGAGGCTGCTGGGTGCCGCCAAGAAGAAGTCCAAGTAGAACTTGTCATCATCACTCTTGTAAGATAAGAAAGAACCATGCCGAGTCAGGACGTCGCATCTCCTGCTCCTCGCTGAAAAACGTGTAACAGCCCAGCCCAGCTGAGATGGGAACATGTCCCTTTGATCACAGCTCGGCTATCGTCCACCTCCTAGGACGACCTCACGCGTTGAGTCTTGATCCCTCTGTCGATGAGAATCTCTTGCGCCTGGTAACATTGAGCAGCGAGCTCCCCTGCATTCCGGCACTGTCCCTCAGTGTGCTCGTGGTGTTGAGGGAGGCGGATCCTTCCACCCCTGTGCTCAGAGATCCTTTCGTCCTGTTCCTGAAGTGTGCTGTTAGGACACATTGTCGAGAGGAAACCGAGGCAAAACAAAATTCTACCTTAAACGAAGCATACGAGAAGAGGTGGAGGAGGAAAGGGAGTCAGCATTCAGCCTCCTTGAACCGTCCTCTGACGATGTCGTGCCGTCTTCCCTTGACTTCCTGCTGTAACCAGACCGGCTGCGGAAGCCTCTGCCACTGCTGCCACTGCTACTGCTCTCACTGTTGCTGCTGCTGCCACTGGCACCGTTGCTACTGCTGCTGCTGCTGCTGCTGCTGCTGCTGCTGCTGCTACCTCCCAAGAAGCTGGAGAACAATCCTCCAAGAAAGTTGCCAGCCGAGGAGGAGGAGGAGGATTTCTTTCCTCCCTCGTCAGTCCGAGTGGAGTTCTTGTCTTGCATGTTAACGGGGAAGTTACGGAAGAGCTTTGAGCGGTAAGAACCAAGCATGCCTCCTGCTTCTGTGCTCGTGGTCGTCTGGGTGGAGTTGCTCGTAAACCTCTTGCGCGTGCTGCTTTGGAAAATTTCACGGAATAGATCTTTCTGCTGCTTGGCCTCTTCCTGCGAGAAATCTTAGTGAAATAGTCTCACCAAAGATGGCAGAGACGACGGACAAGAGGGAAAGATGACGGATAAATTACCTTGGTGATCTTGCCAGACTCATCCTTATCAAAGATCTTGAATCTCTTAAGGAACCACTTCTTGGGATCAGCAGAAGCTTGCGCTCGGAGGGCAAGAGATGGTCGAATGTGTTTGGTGAACTCATCAATGTCGATTGAACCATCCTTGTCATCATCAACCTGTATCCATGTCAGCATAGACAGCAAGCCAAGCCGACACAGCGTGCCCACCATAGCAAAGATCACGCTTGTGCTCTTCCTCGGGACAAGGGTAGACGTCGTGGTGGCATCCTGCCCAGAGCTAGTGGTCGAAGGAGTTTCGGACTGCATTCCTCCGTCACAAAAACTCTCATGACTTTCTTCGCATGTCTCACAGTCCCAGTCGATCTTGCCTCAGAGAATCCTTCACGTGCAGCAACTTTCTCGATGTCGGATGGGCTGACCCCAGCTGCAAGAAGTTTCCCCTCCAGCCGTCTCAACCTGATTCGCCTGTCATCGGAACCGAAGGAAACAGATTGTGATTTACATCTCGTCGCTAGCTCTTTTCTGCTTCGTCAACTCTGTGTTTGGCACGAAGTCAGGAGCCTTTTCGATCATTTCTGGGAGATGAACCTTGAATCACAGCAGATTTCTGCTTCAAGTCCTTATTCAGATCCTTGATAAGGCCCTCAATCTCCTCCTGAGAATTACAAGCAAGCAGTCAATGGCTCCACGTGAACGTTGACAAGAACCTGGCGAGGCTTGTTTGAATCTTGAGCCTTGAGGTTGGAGAGCTCCTTCTTGAGAGAAATGTATTTCTAGAATTGAAGAGTCAAGTCAAAATCTAGAAGAAGACGAAGAAGACGAAGAACAGAAAGTATCCGATACAAGTTTGGAACGGTTGACTCACATCTTTCTCCTGCCTGAAGGTTGAGACAGAGACTTGCTTCTGCTTTTCGATTTCAGCAAGGGCAGCCTTGGTCTCTGAGAGCTTGCTAGTGATCTACAGAGCGAATCAACATGATATGAGATACTAGCATGAATATTGACAATCACCTTTGAAACTTGTGTCTGAAGCTCTGAACTTTTCTGCTTCTCGTCTTGCAACTCCAACCTCGTCTTCTTCAATGCCTCACTCTTTCTCAGCTTCTCGTCATCAACATCGGTCGCCCACTTGTCGCATCGAGCACGATTCTTCCTGGCCTTGATGAGGTTGGCATTGCAAACCATCAACTCTTCCTTGCGCAGTTTCAACTCTGAGATGGCCTGCTTCAGCCGAGCGTTCTCCGTCGCAACCTTCCCAAGGGTGGTTTTGAGGAGGCTAATCTGCTGTTGCAACGCCAAGCCCTTGCCGATCTCGTCTATCCCCTCTGCAAGGCCAAAAAGTTCAGCTGAGGAAAGGAGACTAGCTATGGACTTACTGGCTATATCCTGCGAGGAAGCTGCGCTCGATCGCGATCGATCCATCCTCTGGTAGAAGAACGCTACAGCTGCAAGGAGTGCAACCATGGCGATAACGAGCGAAACCTTTGCAGCCGACATACTTGCTATCGAGTCGAATTATCCACTAACGAGCTTTACTTCACCTACACGGAAGTTAGCAGTATGCCAGAATGCACAGAGCATAACAAAGACATTAATATCGATATGATACAAACAGGTACAACATCAGGATTCACCTGCAAGATTGTATTCCCTCCAATTTAATGCATAGAAGGTTCGCCACAAGCCGAAAACGAATCCTGACACCGCAAGGGTTAAAATTCACCTTGAAGTGTGTCGACAAGGAGATCAAGCAATCGTCTCTTCTCGTTCCTGGTGATACCTATCGATATTACAAGGCTTCGCCTCAGCCTGATCCTTTCTTTTCCTCGCTTGTGAACCAAATCTTACTCCGCTCTTATCATGGCTGAAACTGACCGACAGGCCAACCTCCAATCCTTATCGTCTATACACGTCTTTCTCCCTTCTTCTACAGGAATGCTTTTATCTGCTGCAAGTTAGACATCCACCATTCAATGCCTGCATCCCTGAAATGTCTCTTTCTCCTCCTCTGCTCCGGCCAACCCCGAAATCAGTTACTGAGCCCTCGATTCCTCCTGCCTGAAGGTAACTTCCACTATCATGTCTTCCTTCTCCCTTCACATCTTTAGTCTGATCATTTCCACAATTCTACGCCTCCCCATCACCTCGCCCTGTCCTACGTTCCCTCCATTCCCTGGTCCCCCTGCCTGCTATCCGCCATGAACGGTGCGCGGCTACGTGGCTCGAGTAGAACAAGGGCAAAGACTGGAGGTGGGGGTACATATGCAGGGGTGGGTTCTTGATACGTTGGATAAGTCATGGTGGGGTCGTGATATTTGTCAATTTTTCTCCATGGGGTCATCAAATCATCCATGATCACGGGTTATTTTTCCAAGATATTCAAGGGTAGAGGAACAGGTACTGGCAAAAAGGTATGGTGGGGTAGTAGACTAGTCCTTGACATTGTGAGGGGTTGTAATTTTCATGGGTAGGGGTCATACAGACCACCAGTGGCAGGGCTTCCTATGGAGGGTTTCAGGTGGGCGAGGTTCTCTACGTCTGCGGGTGGGGGTAGTCGTTTATGAGTTGATGGGTGGAATGAAGGACATGGGGTACCTACCCCACCCCATGAAATATAAGAAAACTTCTGTCTGAGAGGGGTACTTGATTCACTACCCACCCATGTCATTGGTGAATCTATTAACTTTTCACCCCTACTTATTTGCTTGCACCCGTCAGTGGAGCCGAAAAGTACCCACCCTTGAAACAGAGATACCACCCCTACAAAAATTATCACCCACCTGATCCTGATGATTAGTAGGGTAAGGCCGGCGGCGTGGGCCCGGCTGCACTGAAGTCCCGGCGACCGTACGATCGGCCCGCCCGGCGCCGGGCTCGGCGCCCCGGGCCCCGGGCGCGGCCGCCGCGGCCCGGCCGGCCCCCGGGCCCCGGATCATTGCATGATCATCGGATCGGACACTGTCAGTGACGCCGGCCGGGCCGTGTCGGGCCATCGTAGTTAACTCAGACGGTCACTGGCCGACGGTTACCGGGCCGGGCGCGGCCGCGGGCCAGGCGGCCGGGCCGCCGGTGAGGTAAATGAGGCTAGCCTCAGGCTCCGAGTGCCTTAGTCACGGTCTTGCCGAGTCCGATCAGTCGGACCGGTGACCGTGTCAACGGTGATGAGTCGCAGTTGAACTTGAACGGTCAAGTTCACGGTTGGCCCGGTTCGGAAGTTCTGAGTCGGACACTCGCCCCGGATGCCAGCCTGAGAGTACCGGGTCGGACCGTGACTGGCACTCAGCGCCTTTGGAGGCTGAGGCTTGCCGCTGGGCCTGTCACCGTGTGTCAGCCTGTGGCGGCGCAACTTGCCAGGATCATCGGATGCGGCAGGAAAGGACACTGTGACAGGGAGGCCTGACAGTGAACTTCGGAAGCTGACGAAGATCCTGGACCGTCCCGGATGCAAAATCAGTTTACAAGTCGGACGGTAGGAACACCTGCCACATCTTGCGAGGCCAAGAGACCATCCGGGGCCAGCGCTACGGTTGAAACGGAGCTGGGGTTGGAGAATCAACCGTCTGGGGATTCGCAGATATTCCGAGTCTCGGAGTCTATCCTGCTGCAAACTTCCAAGCAGCTGTTGCAGGCAGCACATGTTCACACCCACCAATACTTTTTGCGTGGAATCCTATCGCAATGCAATTGGAAATTGCTCCAACTGGGCTAAATCAGCGTTGAGATCATCCAGCGAGAGAAATCTTGCGGGGCAAAGAGACCATCTACTCGCCTCTTTGAAGTTGAAGCCTCGGAATGATTGCTCTTCTGGTAACTCACTCCGGTAAAACACTTTACTAAATTACAAGCGGAATCATCAGGTAAATCGTTTTTTACCTGTCAACATCATGATATACTGTCTACAAACAATCTTTCGTTGTCCTCCCCTACAATGTTCCCTCCTCGCGTCATCGACGGTCCCCACGGGCTCCTCTCCTTCATCCTCAGCCTGCTGTACCCGCCGTCCTCGGCGAAGTCTCCTCGGCGATCGATGGAAGGGCGCATGCAGCAGGGGACTGGAGACGGGGCACGAGAAGGCGCACAGGGCGAAGCCTTGAGGGAGCTTGAGTCGTCGACAATAATTCTTGCATCGTGATGATGCCACGAAGTTGGATTCTGGCGGCAAGAAAAAGAAGGTAACATGATCGCGCTGCACATTTTCTAGAGGGAGATGGATACTCGATGAATGGTGAGAAAGTACGGCAGATAGCAGGGCGAACAGGCAGACTGGGGGGATGGAGCGTGCACGTTGGCTGCAGGGAGGAGGCAGGGCTTACTAAAGACTGAAAAGGGCGCCCCCAGTCAGCAGGGATTCGGAGACGATCTCCGGAGAATATGGGACGAATTGTTTGCCTTGCTTACAGGCCAAGAGGGCTGACTGGTCAGCATATTTGCAAAACTTCTTCTTTCAATGACGCAGTTTTTGTGTCACGTTACCACCTGAGGCCGGTGCCATTGCAAATTCTTGAAAACCCTCTTTTTCATCGTACATCCCGCTAAACCTCGTCCCATACTGTATCCAGTTATTCAGATCACGTTACTTGTCAAAGGATACGCACCGCTTCTAAAGATCGATGACATTGTATCATTCCTTGAGTAATAACGCCCTACAACGAACTTGTGCATCACGATCCCCTGTACTTTTTCAAGTGAGAATTTCAAAAAAGAGACCCAACTATCCTCAAAGAATGCATTTTTGCTGGATTTGAAGATGTCGTATGCAATGGTTTAGACATGAAATGTAGATCCACATTGGTCATCATGTTGCTCTCCCGACACAACTGCAGATTTTTTGTCGGTGCTTCCCCATCACAACACCCGGCCCACACGCCCTGCAAACATCCCCTCATGTGCAAGGCCCTCGATCCATCTGCAAGGACGGATACTACAAGGCGGGGGATGCCCATGGCTGGTGCTGTCTAAGCAGAGCCTGAGCAGCTTGAGAAGCTGCAAGGGAGGGCGATGGATAGGAGGAGGATATAACAAGGACTAAAGAAAAGAATGAATAAAGAAGTTTGACGAGCGATGGATAGGAGGAGGATATAACAAGGACTAAAGAAAAGAATGAATAAAGAAGTTTGACCGAGCTGTGCGTAGCTTTGAAGCTTTCAGCAGTAGGAGAAGAGATTTTTGATTGGCCAGGGGCCAGTGGCGGGGTGGATGCATTGGACAGAACGCGGCTGGAATGCTGACGAAGCAGCACTGTCTGTCAGGTATGAAAGACTTGTAGACGACTAGGCCAGGTACATTCTTCGTTTCTCCTTCTCAAATTCACATGGTTTGTGTTGGATACTGGTTGTAACAGAAAACAGCATTCAATACGGTATCAATCAATGACAATGACAAGACTGACGTAAATACTTTGAAGTACATGGATGAGTAGCAAAAATGCTATAACACGTAGGATACATGCAAGATATATTCGACTGCAGGATATGATACAATTTATATACAATCGTTACACTACACCTAGTTTTGCACCTTACAGCCATCTTTTGTTGTCCTCCCCTACAATGTTCCCTCCTCGCGTCATCGACGGTCCCCACGGGCTCCTCTCCTTCATCATCAGCCTGCTGTACCCGCCGTCCTCGGCGAAGTCTCCTCGGCGATCGATGGAAGGGCGCATGCAGCAGGGGACTGGAGACGGGGCACGAGAAGGCGCACGGGGCGAAGCCTTGAGGGAGCTTGAGTCGTCGACGATAATCTCTGACTGAGAGCACTGTCCAGTGGATGGAGAGGAGGGACGAGTGATGATGTAAGCAGGGATGCACATTGTTTCCAGAGAGTGGGGAGCAGCGGCAGGCGAATAGGATGGAGAGAATTCTTCGAATGCCTCTATATAGGGTGGAGGGGAGTCTTTATTAAGGGAAGAACGTCAGCAGGTGTCACAGGTGTCTTCACGTTATACGAAATACCGTGATATCAAGAATTTCTTCTCATAGTTACTCACGGGTGCCACTGGCTGACGTCAGCATTTCCTTTAAACTGCCTCCTTCCGAAGATCGGTCTTAGCGTTAAGACCGTTAAACATCGAGTACGCCCACCCCCCACCCCTCAAAAGGAAGGAATTTGACCCCGTGATACTTCGGCCGGAAGAGCGTACCGAGACTGCACGGAACAGCACGGCTCAGCACGGCTAAATTTTACAGTGATGCCATGGTCCGCGTGACGCATGTAGTAAAACATCATGTGTCCATGTGACTTGTCGACGCACCCAAAGACGATCCTACCTCGTGCCTCCCAGGAGTCTTATCGCCCCTCCTTGCTCTTCTTTACCCGCCGCCCCCTTCCCTCCCTGCAAGCTGACAGACGTCTCGCCTCCTGCTCCTCCCTTTGCTTCTTCGAGCACTCTAAGCTTTCTGGGTCCTTCGAGCTTTAAGCAAGTCTCATGGCTATAGAAGCCGAGGAGGTGTCACATAGGCGCTGTATGATGGCACGCGGAGCTCAAGCCTTTCGTTCTCTGCGCATCCATCAAGACAAGAAATGTAAGGGCTTGACACGGGACAGAGCATTCTCCGCCACATTCACATGCATCAGTATGACTGACAGAGATATGAGTAGAAATCTTTTGTTGCCGTTTCAAGCCCGGTCATCGTGGCCGGCTGCAAGCCACTACCCACATATGCGATCCATCGATACAAAAGGAAACTTTGTGGCAGGAGGAGGATACAGCAAATTTGGGAGGACAGCACAGGTACCACTCGGCCTATCGATAGGACGAGAAGGAAACTTCATAGCAGCCCCCAAGGTTCCATCACGAACGAGGAGGAGAAGCTGGGGCAGCGACTTGCGCGAGATGCAAGATGTTTTCAAAGACATCAGAATTGTGCGCGGCAACATGTGCGGAGACGGGAGGTTTGTTTCGGAGTGGAGTGCCTTGTCAGGGGTGTACTTCCTAGAATAGGTGGGGCAAGTTATTTGTTGGTTGTAAATTTTGAGTCATGAATGAAATTTATTCGGCAATGTCTATAGAAGAAGATACTGCCATTGCATTGTATGATATTCGTCATCAAGTTAGAGTAGAGAGAAATTTGCAGTGCTCATTTCAACCCAGTGCAGTATGATCGATGATTCAACTATTTAACCCAGTGCTCTATGATCGAATGATTGAACTATCTCTCCAACGATTGTGAATTTGAATGTCTCATAGAATGGATGTTTGTGGATTGGTCCTGTACTTTGCTTTGCAGAAGCAAATCGACCTTGCAAATTCTATATTCTCTCGGATCTTTCTCAAGTGGGATTCACACGTCATCTCCCATGCGCCCTGGCTTCTTGTCGTTTCTTGCCATGCCGCTTTGAAACAAGTAGACCACAATTTTCTTCATTGCAAAGAGAAATTGTGTTTTGTAATAAGGGTGAACTGCATCTCATCATCCAATGTTATGAAGCAGTCAAATACTGACAGCTTCAAACTTGTGGTCTGCCCCAAGCAACGAGGAAACTGAACGAGTCTCTTAGCGTCGACTGTCGTGTGCTTGCAGCTTCCTTGCAATCGATGCCCATAGCCATCACCATGTCTCGAAGGTACATCGTTCGAGACGGGCCGAGAAATAGAGCAGTTTGGACATTTGCTTTCCCCTTCATCGTCAAAAGCAAAGAGCTCGAAGAAGCATCATACCGTACATTGTTTTATTTTCCCGAGCTTTCATCCTAGCTCCTCTCTCTATCTCCTTCTGTCAATCTCCCGCCAGATCTATTCTCAGCCATCGCCCTCCCTCGCAGCTTCTCAAGCTCCCTTGCTGGTCGATGGATGGTGAGCTCGGGCTCTGCTTAGACAGCACCAGCCATGGGTATCCTCCGCCTTGTAGTATCCGTCCTTGCAGATCGATCGAGGGCCTTGCACATGAGGTGATGTTTGTGGATGAGCACGGATGAACGTCTGCATGCGACGAGTTTTGCAATCCAGCAGAAGCGAAGTATGATCTATCCGAACGTGACGCCTCGTTGCCTTCGCAGCTAGCGTGAACACCAGGGTGACGAGATTCTGAGCAGTGGCAGACCTGAGTCATTGAGCTGCACATATGTGATGCAAGGATGAAGGAGTCTATCGGGCTCCGATCAGCCTGCAGCGCCTCCCCTGCTGCCCCCTACCTCATTGCGCGCACAAAGCAGGTGGCGATGTCTAATCATGTCTGTGGTCAAAAGTTCAGATGCTGAGGGTGGGGTGGTTGGTTTGTAGCTACAGTGTGGGGTATATTAGGTACATTTGAAGGCTATGTACACGGGTAGTGAACTCCTCTGCCGTTCATTGTGCGCTAAATGTGGGGTGGGGCTGAAGGGGGTTATGTCAGCAAGCAAAACACACCTCGTAGTTATTGTGATCCACTTTTACTCAAAGTTAAGTTAAAGATCAGTACGAGGACAATGACGAGAAGAGAAAAGACAGCAAGAACCAAACCTAATCCAGCCAACTGCTGTCCCCCAAACTTAACTGATACCTTCACTCAACCTGAGTAAGGTCGCTCTTCACAGACAGGCTCTAATAATCATCGTGTAATAACATCGTAGATAGAATATCATGTACATGTCAAGCGGCATCATTGTGAAGACTCTGCTGTCTTGCTAGACAAAAGTCCCTTCCTCCAGGCGAAGTCGCCTCATGGCCTCCTCCTTTACCTTACTATTCCCAGTAGCCTTTGCTTCCCCGCCGCTCCGAGCAGCAGCCGGGCTGCCTGCAATGTCGACCCATCAGCTGGATGAAACTTTGAGGAGGAGGTCAAAGACCGTGAAGCAACTCAGCCCTTGTATCGGTGAAGCTGAGACCGAGCTGAAGGGAGCAGCATGCGTCACCCGAAGGACCGGAACGTGCGGAGACAGCGGGAGGAAGAGGAGGAGTCACCTCGGACAAGGCGGGTGCGGGCAGGTGAATTGTGTCGAGCTGGCTCTTTCATGCTGAACGACCCAGCGGTGAGACATCAGCGTCGAGCAGTAGCTACCGTCTCACCACTCGTGCATGCAGGCGAGGATGGCGGCATGGCTCTGCTTGAACTTGTGCTCGCGTTCCAGTCGCCCCCTCTCAGCCTCCATCAGGCCGGTGGCCTAGCAAGAGACAATGAGGTCTGAGTGAAGCTTTGCTCCTCGACTTGCCTGCTTCTGTAGGCATGCCAACTCCTTGTTCGCTTCCTCAAGCTTCTGCTCGGTAAGTCTGACAAAGCATGAGTGCATGGAGGGCGATAGGAAGAACTCGGTACTTGTAGAGCTCCTCCTCCTCTCTCAGCTGATTCTCCTTAGCCTGAGAAGAGTCAGCACAAGCAAACATGCTGTTGGCAAGGAAAGTACCTTCCGTTGTGCTTCCAGCTCTCTCCGAGCTACCTTGAGCTGCTCCACTCTCTCGCTCTCTCGCTTCTTCTCTCTGCATGGAGGACTGAGTTTGCTAGACGTGGGCAAGGCTGTGACCTGAACAGCTCCGCGTCCAACGCTCTCTCCCTCTCTAGTGCTCTGCCAAAGTAGAATCTGGTCAAGGAGGGGAGGGAGCAGGGAGACGAGAAGGATACGGGGACAAGGCAAAGGTGATATGCAACTGGAGGGGACGGATAGAGATTGAAAGAGAGGGAAATGGAGAATGAAAGAGGACGAGGACGAGGACGAGGGCGAGGATGAGGGCGAGGACGAAGTGATCACTTCAGCTTGTCCATCTCCGTCTCTTTTAACTTCTGCTGAGCCTGCAAGATTTTCTGCCGTCACTCTCTGCCTTCAAGAGCATGTCGACCTCACATCTTCTCTTGCCCCCCGCGCCAGGGAAAGCTCGGCTTCTACTTTCGAGAGCTGGGCAACGTGATAGTGAGGAGGAGAAGAGGAAGGGGGTGGTAAGAAGAGCAGAACCTGATCTCCTATCACTTGCATCCTCTCTTTCAGCGCCTGCAAGACGGTCAGAGGAGAGACACAGCGATGCAATATAGGGGCAACCTGAGCCAGCTCGTCTTCTGTCTCAAGAAGTTTCTGGAGTTTCAAGATTGTCAGCACGAACAGGCAGACAGGCAGGCTGGCAGGCTGAAGGGCTGGCAAGCGAGCGAACATAACACAAGAGATTCGAGTCCTCTTCAGCGGCAGCTCAGACTGGTTGCTTACTTGCACTCTGGCATTCTCAGACTCCAGATGCGCGAGTGTGTCTTCAAGTTGCCTGCCCCATTTCAACTTAATATCAGAAACATCGGAGCCACTGCTCGACCTCTCCCTCTGGACGGCCTCTTGCTGCGTCATCAACGCGTAAGGAAGCAGCCACAACAACGAGCAAGGCTGAGGAACCTTCAGCACGTCAGCCTCCTTTCCGATCCGCTCCATCTGTAGCAGCAGCTCCTGCTCCCTCTGGATGCCGAGGCGTCAGCAGCGACCGGAACGGGGGAAGCAGACAGTGACGATGGGGACTCACAGCCTTGTACTGCAACTCGTCGGCCTCGTGGGCCCTGCCGACGGTCTCAGCACAGGAGGAGGCAACAGGAAAGCGTCACTTCTGCTCCTTGTGGAGCTTCTCCTCCCAGGCCTTCTGCTCTGCTCTGATCCTCTGCCATCCAGCATCAGCTGTGCTGCCGCCCAGCTGGGCCTGCGGCACCTCCTTGAGAGTCTCGAGATGTTGTTGCCGGCCCTCGCTTTCCCCCTCCAACTCGCTCAGCTGCCTCTGGAGCTGCTCTAGCGCGTAAAAGAAACTATCAAGAGCTCCCTTGTGGCCGTCACCTCAGTGTTCTTGTCTCGCAGCTCATGCAGGACTTGCTCGCTGTCTTGGTATGACTGCTCCGCCTGCCGCAAGACGCTCGGAGGACATCAGGGAGGGGCAAGGCTCGGACCTCAGCGACAGATTGCATCAGCTGCTCGTTTTCAGCCTGCACACTCGAGTCAGAGCAGAGCTCAGGGGCTCGACTGCCTTGCCTCCAGGTTCCGAAGCTGCTCCTCCGCCACTTGCTTCCTCGTCATGACTGCCAGGGAAACTGAGTGACACGGCCTCGCCCTCTGGTGCTGAGCGACCTTCTTGGTTCTTCGCCTGCAGCTCCCGCTCGGACTTCTACCATGGCCATCGAACGTCAACAGACGGCACAGGGGGCAGGAGCTGGAAAGCACCTCCTCCTGCTTCAGCTCTTCCTCCAGCTGCTGTCTCCGCATCTACCGGTCAGGAAGTCAGACACGAAGGAGGGGAGGGGGGGGGTTGTATGACCTCGAGGCTTCTGATGCTGAGCTCCTCCTCCTCCTTCGACTTCTGGTGATCCTCAAGTCTCTGAGAAGGAGAGGGTTGAGAAGACCTGAGACCAACACAGAGGAGGAGAGAACGGAAGCAACAGGAGCAGGGCAGGGCAGGGCAGGGGCAGAGGCAAAAGAGTGTCAGGACCTGCTCGATGAGACGAAGAAGCTCTGCCTCCTCTGCCTCAGCAGCAGATCGTTCTAACTGTGTCCTCCCGCATCAGCGGGAACCAGAAGCAAGGAGGCGGGGGGGCGGGGGCGTACCACGAGGGCTTGCAAGCGAATTTCAAGCTCGCCTTTCTGACCTTGTGTCCTCTGGGATCAACATCAGCCAATTCGACCTCTCCTCCTCCATGTCAAGGTCGCCATGAGCTGAAGAAGCGACTTCTACACCATCGAGGTACATGGGGGTATATGCTGTCGTCCTCACCTGGAGCGACTCTTCTGCCGACCTCAGCTTGTCTTGCGCCTGGCTCAGGAGCATCTCCAATCTCTTGGCTTCCTGTGGACCTGCGTCAACATCGACAGCGTCCCTCGCTGTTATCTCACTTCTTCGTCCTGCTGCTGCTGCACTTGTTCCTGGCATGAACCTCAGTCACGATGCTCGAGCCGAGGGTTCACACACCCTCCTCAACTTGATCTCCAACTGCTTCCTCTCCTCCTCCTCCTCTGACAGAGAGTTCTGCAAAAACCTCTTCAGCACCGCCCCCATCATTCACAGTAGACAAAGCTGCATCCGGCCCACGAGCCCTTCGCTGAAAAGGAGGAGCCAAACTGACCGTGAGGATTCTGAGTTGCTCTTCTGCACTCGCCACCAACGACCTCATCCGCTGGTGTCAAACGAGTGTCAGCAACCATAACGGGACGAGGCAGCATGTCACTTTGACTTCTTCTCCCTCTTTGTTGGCCTGACAATACAGTCAAAATCCCAACTCCTTCTCCTCTTACCAGCTCGCTCCCACCAGACTCTCAGTGGCCTGAAGCTTCTGGCGTAGCCCGGACAGCTCTTGCTCCGCTTGCACCTGCCGAGCGCCTCACTCCTCCTCGCAGTCGTCGGCAGCAAGGAGCTTCAGCACAGAGCATGCAAGCTCACAAGCGAGGATCTTAGCTGCTCTGCATCTTTCTGGATTTGTGCTTTCGCCTGCAGGCAGGTCAAACTCGAGAACTGGCGGAGGGTCCGCAGCAGCTACCTGCAGCTGGTTGAAGAACTCCTGGTTGGCCCTCATCAGGGAGATCTGCTGATCGTCAGCTACGAGCAGTAGATCCCAGCACCCAGCTAGCACCCAGCACCTCGTAGAAGGCGACCTGACCCTCACCGTCCTCTCGCCGGAACCCCAACTTGACAAACGTACCAACCTGCACGCCCGTCAGCCTCGACCGCTGCAGCGCCAGCCGGGTCAGCAAGAGCTACCTCTCCTATGATGAGCGAGCGCAGGAGGTGAATCGCCGAGCCTGGAACCCGCTGCTCATTCACGCTCTTGTGATTCAAATCAGACTTCGACGTACAGGGCAGCAAGTAGCCCTACCACGAGGAAGTCTCCGATCTTTACTGTCCCTTCTCGGTCCGCTGAGCTTCCCTGCCGTTCATGGTCACCTTACACGTTTCGCCTCTCACTCTCCGCGGGAGCCATATGGGAAGCCACACTCCCGGTTTGAAGGAACGGGGCTGAAAGAACAACTAACACTTCAATACCGGGATGATCGACTTGACAAAGATCTTGTCCAAGTCTGCCACAAGGTCCTCAGTGCTTCATCTCAACACACGGCAGTTCGAACCCTCCGGCGTTTGCTGGAAGTAGATACCAACTCCAGCTTGACTTGGATCAGATTCAGAAACCTAATCGTCCCATTAGTCTATATTGCACTCAGTTTGTTCCCCTTACCCCTGTCATCGTTGTGGTGGCAGCAGTCTGACGGAAGAGCTACGATCTCTGTGAGAAGATTCTACGAGGGACTGAGACGTTGCCTGTGGCGAAGAGGACCTATGCCCTCGAGATGGTGAGAAATTTGAGTTGTACGCTACAGGCGATGATTGCTGGCACAAATCGTCAAGGAAGTCAACGGACACGCTGGCATGATTGAAGGGTCGTATCAAGACCCTGAGCAGGTTCCAATTCCGACAAGTTCGCGACATTTCACGGACAGCAGCGTTTCCTTCACACGTCCAAGAGCAGGGAAAGGAAAGTGCAGGTACCTGCATCGCCTTTGTTGGGGAGGGAGACATGTTGGGGGACATGGGTGACGGAGAAGCCATCATCCTCGTAGCTGGAGACCGATACTGCTCAAACAGTGTCAGATGCAGTGAGCTCAGAAATAAGGGGAGGAGAGCAAGCATGCGCTGTGAAAAATGGGCGAGGGTCCTCCTACTGACTGATCCGTTCTCTCCTGTAAGCTGAGATGGACTTGCCTGGACAAATCCTTGCGATGCAGCAGGGATGCTCGAAGACATCGGAACGTGCGCAGTGGTCAGAAGAGGAGGGCCTTGTTGCTGCATCGAAGTCAGGAGGAAGATTGATCTGAGCATGTGCATGGGTGGAGAGCAGACGACAGGGACGTAGGTAACAGAACATGGCAACACTGACGGGCAGACGTAAGAGAAGAGGAGACGAGATAGGAGATGATCGGAAGATGACTGAGAGCAAGTGAAGAAGGAGGAAGGGCATGTCAATCCGCCGGCATGATCCCTGGCTTGCTCCGCGCGGGTACGACATAGCCTACCGACCTGCATGGGCTCTTATCGGGAAGTCCCTTGAAAGGGAGGGGTACTATTTCTCAAGTAAGAATGAGGGGTAGTGGAACTTAAGTTTGGTTGAGCCCGTAAGTTGCGTAAGGCCGCGGCTGCTGCCGGCCCGGACGCCCGGAGCCCGGCCCGGCCCAGGCCGGGCCGGCCGACTCAGTGAGTGACTACGCAACTTTACTAGTTGAACTTCCGAAGGCGACTGTGAGTCAGGGTGGTTGATTGTCCTCGTACTGATTTTTAACTTAACTTTGAGTAAAGAACACAACCTGCAGCTTTAGAATGCGGCTAGTCGACATAGGGGAAGGGGAGGGGATAGAGTGAGGAGGAGAGGAGGAGGAAGAGGGGGGAGGGAGGCGTCGAGCTGCTTCCTTACCCAAAGATGCTCTTCACAGCTCTCATGCTGCAGCCTTGCTCATGGTAGACAGGGTTGAAAGCGCTGCCGGGAACCGCGGGGACCAGCAGGTGCAGATGCGAAGACAAGGACAAGTGACACTTCTCCTCCTCCACATCCTCCTCCTGTCATGGCCCGAGACCAGCTTCACGACATGCGGGAACGCGAGGCAGGTGGTGGCAGAGGACAAGGACGCCCTGAGGAGGCTTCAGAGAGTGACCATGGTGCTGAGAGACGCGCATGGGAGCATGAGGAGCATCCTCCCCGCCTCGTTCCTCAACGAGGTGGCAGACAGGAGCCACGACATGCCTCCATGGATGAACGTAAGTGATCGGCCGGAGCAGGGGGTCGATCGGGGGGCCGCCAACTGCAGCTCGAGGAGCCTCCTGGTGAAGGAGTTCCGGGCGAGTGACTTTGTGGGAGGAGTCAGCATGCAGGACCAGGGCCCGTCGAGGAGGTATCAGCTCAAGACGCTGCTTGCCCTCGTCAAGGCACAGATCCCTCCCCTGGCTGTCGACGACTCCACCAGATCTCTGCAGTACGGGGCAGGAGCAAGAGACTCGCTGGCAAACGTCCAAGATCCAGGGAGAGCATGCTCCCGTCCCTTTTGGATCCCACACCTCGTTGACGTCCCGATGCGCACAGTGTTCCAGAGGCTGGTGAGACATTGTTGTTGCTTCTCTTCCACAGCAGTGAGACAGGAGCTGTAGAGAACTTGTGCCTCGGCGAAGCCCGAGCTCGAGCAGCAGATCGAGGAGGCCAACAACAAGATTGCCGGCATGACGGAGGAGGATCGCCACAGTGCTCGAGCGTTGGCGAAACGTCTGTGCTGTCTGTACCTTGACCTTGCAGGCGTGTAGAAGGCAGCTTCTCTGATGCTCCCGCTCATGCCCTCCTGCAGGAATCTGTGAGCTCGTGGGATCCTGGAAGGTTCATGTCGTCCGAGGGGAAGGGGTGGCGCAGCAGTCCTGGGCAAGAGAGGCTCAGTTCTGCTATCAGGCTGCAGCGAAGATCGCAGAGGAATACAGGTGGAGAGGAGTGTGTAGAGGAATGAAGAGGAGGATGTGAGTGTTGGTTCAAGGCGGTGGTTGCGAAGGAGAGCAGTAATGAAGAATATGGTAGTCATTAAGATTCTATACTGTAGGAAGGAGAAGAGCAAGGATGGGAAGATGGGAAGATGGGAAGATGGGAGGATGACAGAGGAGCCTATGAGAATGAGGGAGAAAGTGTGGATGTAGGGGATTGTTGTGCCCACGTTGGCGTTACAAGTGGAGGTGAAGATTTTCCTATCTGACCAGTTCGCTGCCCAGGTTCTCCGACCTGTACAAACTTTCCACCTGCCTCAAGTCTCAGCTTGCCTGCTTCATCGCAGCTCAGGTACCCCCGAGAGCCTCCGCTGCTGGAGTTGTGAGAGCCCTGCAGTTCGGGGGAGAGGGGCCGGGATGGCTGTCGGGCCCAACGGAGCTCAAACTCGAGCATGTAAGAAGGCTGCGATGAGATATCAGTGCAGCAGCAAGGTAACTTGACCAACAGGATCTGAACGAAGTGAAGAGTTCAACGGGTTCGGGCCTCCAGCCTCTCAGTGACGGGAGCTGCGACCGGAAGGACCAGTCCCCTCCAAAGTTACTGTGTTACGACCGTTTGACGGTCACGGGAAAGACGCTGACCAAGAGTGCGAGAGCGGAACCGACGGCAAGCCCGAGGTCAGGGCTGCCTTGCTGTGCGAAGGGAATCTGAACGTGTGCGGAGGGAAAGAGTCTCAAGAGCAAGACGACGATCTGTGAAGGGCGGGAACGAGACGTCGTTGGAGCAGTCGGGGTGCAGGGAGATCTCCCCGACGACTTTCGTCCGACATGTCTTTTCGGTGTATCAGGAGCATCAAACGAGTGAGATGTACAGCAAGAGAGCGGACAGGCTGGACCTGGACGAGAAGGAGGAGGAGGAGGAGGAGGAGGGGGAGGAGGAGGAGGCCGAAGATGAGTTTCATGGGTATGAACTGAAGGAGGCCATCGGGGCAGGAGCGTACGGAGAGGTCTGGCTTGCTACACATGAGGAATGGGAGGGAGAGAAGGGGGAAGAAGGGGAGGAGGATGGAGGAGGGGAGGAATTTCCCCATGCAGATCAGTTCGTGCTGAAGAGATTGTACGTTGAGAAAGGGCAGGTGAGAGAGGAGCTGGGGTCGAAGTTGTGATATGACGACTGGCTACTGCTGCAGGAGATACGACTGAGCGGGATGAGGGAGGTAGGCAAGAGGGAGGAGATAATGGTTGGATGAAAACGTTGATGACAATGACAATGATCATGTTGATTTTGATGATGATGATGATGATGATGATGATGATGATGATGATGACGGAAGAGGGATAGCGAGGAGAGCAAGGGGAGGGGAGGGCTAGAGGAGGGAGACGAGTAGGAGAGAAAGAAACGATGAGCTCAAACTTCCTCAGGTGCATTTTGGACTTCAATTGGCCGGGATACCGCACGTCTGCAGATTCATCGAGTCCTTCGAAGAGCATGCAAACGAAAATGTGACGGAGCTTTGGTTGGTGAGTGACGATGAGAGATAAGATGAGTGTGGATGTGGCTGAGGTGGTAGAGGAGGTGATGGGTATGATGCGGGGGGAGGGGGCGGACGAAGACCAGCGAGCAGGAGTGGACAAGGAGCAGGAGTGGACAAGGAGCAGGAGCAGAGAAGAGGAGCAGGAGCAGAGAGGAGGAGCAGGAGCATAGAGGAGGAGCAGGAGCAGGAGCAGGAGCAGGAGCAGGAGCAGGAGGGGATGTGATGTTGGCAGAGGTGTTCTATTCCAATCTCCTTTCATCCAGGTGTTCAAGTTCGAAGGTCAATCTCTCCGGCAATATCTCTATGAGACCTCCGTCGAAGGATCTCTTGTAATCCTCCAATCTCTCGAGCGCTCACCCTCTTTTCCCTCTCCTTGCTCCCCTTCGCTCCTGCCAACTCCACCTCTGCCTCCTTCCCTGCCTCTACCTCCTCCTCCTCCTCCTCCTCTACCTCCTCCTCCTCCTCCTCCTCCTCCTCCTCCTCCTCCTCCTCCTCCTCCTCCTCCTCCTCCTCCTCCTCGCTTTCCTCCGATCATTCTCATTTTCTCTCTTGCCTATCCTCTCGCGTTCTCAACTTTCTCCTCTCACTTTCTTGCTTTTGCTATTCAGATCCATTTCCAGACATCTCAATTCTGGCGGGACCTCCGGCAGTCCTCGCATGGTCCAAGAATGATTAAGTCCTCTCCTATGGCAAACCCTCAACCTCTTGACTTGATTGTTTCAGGGAAGTCATGCGCCAGATCTTACAGGGAGTCTCTTTCTGCCATACCAAGAACGTCACTCATAGAGATCTGAAGGTCCTCCTCCTCCTCCTCCTCCTCCTCCTCTTCATCCTCCTCCTCCTCCTCCTCCTCCTCCCCCTCCTCCTCCTCCTCCTCCTCCTCCTCCTCCTGCTCCTTTTCCTCCTCCTCCGTGCTGCTTCCGGCTCATCATGCTCACTTCTTCCATGTTCCTTCAGCCCGATAACTTGATCGTTCACGTCCAACTTCCTTCGTGCGGTCCCGTGCAGTCCTTGGAAGAAGAGAGGTTCAGCATCGTGCTGAAACTTGCTGACTTTGGGAGGTGACGTGAGGAGGGCGGGGAACAAAAGGGAGAGGAGGAAAGGACAGGAAGAGCAGAGCAGAGCAGAGCAGAGCAGAGCAGAGCAGAGCAGAGGAGGACAGGAGCAACATGGAGAGGAAGGAAGAGAAGTAGTTCAAAGTCTAACGGAGAGTTGCTGTTGCTCACAGTTGTGCCTTTAGTGCAGTCGATGCTTATTCCGTCGAGCATCTCTACGGGAACAACGGGCCGAGTCAAGAGGCAAGTGGCAGAGGAAGGAAAACGGTTGTATGGGAGGGGAGAAATTGTAACGGGGGATGGGAGAGAGGAGGGAGGAGGAGAAGGATGCAGCAGGAGCAGGAGCAGGAGTCAAAGGGAGGAGGGAGGAGGAGCAGGAGGAGTGACAATGATCATGGTAGGAGGAGACGCTTGACTACGCTCCTCCTGAAGTTCTGTTCGGGGATGGCGTCCCCTGTGCGGCCATGCGACCACATTCATACGATCTGGTTTGAAAAAGCAGAGGAGAGGAAGGGGGAGGGAGGAAGAGAGGAAGAGAGTGGTCGGGATGGGGATGTGTGTGTGGAGGGTGGGGGGGGGGAGTCGGGGCGGCATCGGCAAGAGGAAGGAGGAAGGAGTTGATTGCTGCTGCAGTGGTCTGTCGGGGTGATTTTCCTAGAGATGCTACTGGGAACAAGCAAGGTGAACTGAACAAAATGAAAGCAGAGAGGGGAGGAGGGAGGGAGAGGGTGTCGAAGGATGAGTAGGATGGATATGATGATAATGTCGAGGAGGAGGAGGAGGAAGGTAAAAGTCCTACAGGTGTTTCAGATCGACGGGAGGACGAGAGCTTTCATGACAGTCAAGATGCCCAACGCTCCTTCCAAGATGATCGAGCAGGTCAAGAGCTATCGGCCAGTCAACCCCCTTACCCATGGCAGGCGTGTCTGCTAAAAGCCTTGATGGAGTACCGCATCTATCCTCCTCCTCCTCCTCCTCCCTCCTCCTCTCAGGATGCAAGGAGCATCCAAGGTGCCAGCTCTGCCAGCAACGATGAAAATTCTCCATCCTCGCTTGCGGGGGCGCTCTCCCAATTCGCAAAACAACAGAGTTCTCGGCAAGACGCCATGGAGAAGGAGGAGGAGGAGGAGGAGGAGGAGGAGGAGGCAAGCAACGCATTGCAGGAAGCGCTGCTGAAGCGGGACCCTCTTGGTATTGGACTGCCCGATAGACAAGCTGTGAGTCGTTCTCCTGCACGAAAACCTGTCTCCACGAACTCCTCCCCCCCCTTCTCCTCTGCCTCCACCACCACCACCACCACCACCTCCTCCTCCTCCTCCTCCTCCTCCTCCTCCTCCTCCTCCTCCTGCCACCTTGCTCCCCTTCTTTTCCACTGTCTTAAGTTGCCAGCAGGTCAACCTCCTGCGTAGTCTGCTGCGGTGGAACGCAGAGGAGAGGATCTCAGCAGAAGCTGCCTTGAAGCATCCCTACTTCGTGGGAAGCTAGAACTTCAGTCGGGGGGGAAGAAGTGAGAAGGAGTGGAAGCCGGAGGAAGAAATTTCAAGAGTCTTCGTGCATTTCTTACAAGCCTCTACCAAATCGATTCCCTAAACCACCAGGAAAGAAATAGAGAGGGAGGAGGAAAATCAATTCCCAATCCCTACTCTGCAAGGTCCGTTAACACAGCCGAAAGAATATGTCTCCTCCTCCTCCTCCTCCTCCTCCTCCTCCTCCTCTTGCTCCTCTTGCTCCTGCTCCTCCTCTCTGCTCATCCTGCACCTGGATCCCTCGCTGCTCTCACCCGCCACACATGTACAATCTTCATCCTCCTCACCACACGTCGCATCGCTCAGCGGGCGCCATGGGCGATCCTCGAGGGCACTGGAACACCTCAGCAAAGGGGGCGAACTGGCTGAGGGCGCCGAGGACGCGGAACTTATTGGGGGCATGCGGGTCAGTGAGGACCTGGTTCAGTACTCCCTTCTTCCTCTCCACTGTACACCAAGTCTGTGCGAAGGCCGTGAAGAACACGCGCTTCTCCTCAGGCTGCCTCTCCTTCGCCGCCATGAACGCCTGGTAGGAGAACTTGAGTCCCCCGGCGTCCGCCATGTCCTCCCCCAGCGTCAGGTTCCCGTTCACGTGCCGGTACGCGACGGAGTAGGAGTCGAACAGCCGGGCGACGCAGCTGCTCCTCTCCTTGAACTTCTCCACCGTCTCCTTGTCCCACCAGTCATGCAGCGATCCCCTCTCGTCGTACTCCCTCCCGCTGTCGTCGAACCCGTGCGTCATCTCATGCCCTAGCACGCTCCCGATGCTCCCGTAGTTCCTGGCGTCCGGGTTGGAGGCGTCAAAGAAGGGCGCCTGCAGGATCCCAGCAGGGATCCAGAGCCCGTTGTTGTTGGGCCCGTAAAAGGCGTTGACCTCGGTCGGAGTGCTTCCACCCCAGCTCCTCCTCTTGGGCGCCTCGTTCATCTTGCGGAAGTCACGATCCACCGCCTTGCGGTTCACCAGCAGGTAGTTGGAGAAGTAGTCCGACCCCAGCAGGCCATCCAGGTCCCTGCTCTCCACCGGCCAGTCTGCCTTCCCGTCCTTGTCCGTGGGCCAGGCCACCTGGAAGAACATCTTCTCTAGCTTCGACTGCGCCGCCAGCCGGTCGTCGGGCGACATCCACCCTTCCTTTTTCAGGCTCTCCAGGAAGCGACTCCGGATGCCCTCCAGCATCTCCAGCGCCGCCTGCCTGTTGGCAACGTGGAACACCTTGTCCACATACAGCTTCGCTGCCGGCCAGGCTACGTCCGAGGTGGTGCTGTAGTAGCACTTGCGGGGGCGAGGGTTCTTCTGCTGGATGCCGTAGAGGTCCTTGCTGTACTCCACCATGACGTCGATGAAGTCGGCGGAGAGGTAGACCGCTGCCCCCTTGATCACGTTCCATCGCAGCTTCGCCTTGATCGCCTCTAATGAAGTATCCTTGAGCATCTGCTCCAGCCCGTCGAAGTACTTCTCGTCGCGCAACAGGAGCACGAGGCCCTTGTCAGTCCCGACCTCCAGCAGGCTCGGGTAGTCTGACTCGCACACCTTTGCGCTGCCGTCAGGTGGGCTGGTGCAGGAGGAGAGCTTTTGCAGCCATGTCCGCCACGGCCATGATGGCGTCTGCTGCTCCAACACCTCAACAGTGATGGGCTTGCCATGGTCATGCCGCTCCTTGTCTCGGTCGGTCGAGTACTTGGCGATCCTCGTCTCGAGGTCCAGCACCATCTTGGCCTCTTTCTCCGCGTCCTCGCGGCCCACAAGCTTGAAGAACTTGGCTGCAACCTCCACCAGCTTCTTTCTGTGCCCCTCCATCTCATCCGAGTCCTCAGTGTAGTACGTCTTGTCGGGGAGGGAGTAAGAGCCGGGACCAACGTTGAACGACTTGGTGCTGGAGTCTCTGGGGTTGGACGAGATGTACCACGAGAACAGCACGTCGATGTCTTGCTTGTTCAGCTCCGTCACGACATGAACCAGGGACGACACGTCCTTGACGGAGTCGATCAGGTTCAGCCATGGCGCCAGCGGCTTCGCTCCCAGGGAGTTAACACGATCCTCATCCATGCACGAGCGGAAGTAGAGGCCGGCAGGCCCGGGGTCCGTCTTGAACAGCTCCGTCTCCGACTCCCGGACCATCTTGTCGGCATAATCCCAGCTGAGGCTCTTGGAGGACTTGAACTTCGGGATATCTTGGTGCGTGGCATCGTAGTTGCCGCATGCAAACTCATAGAAGTCGTCGCAGGGATCAACATCCGCGTTGATCGCGTCCCTCATGTCCTGCGGGAAGCCAGAGATCTGGAGACGAGTGGCTACGCTCTCCGCTCCCTGGGAGATCTTCTTGCTTCCTATCTGATCCTCCACGAACCAGATGTCCTGGAGGCGCTTGATGAAGTTGATGCTTCCATCTCCATCCACCATGGCCTTCTCGAACCCTCGCTTCAGCGCATCTTGGTCTTCCTGCGGCCCTTTCTTGGAGGGATCGACGTTCGCATCATCTTTCCAGAGCTTCTGGCTTTTCTCCAGCAGCATTGAGCCAACTTTACCCATGAGCGATGAGCTCTTATCCCCTTCTCCCATTCTCTCTCCTTCTCTTCCTCCCACGCTCAGCATCACGAGCGCCGCCAAGGCGACAGCAGAAGCTATTCCCACTGCCCACCGCATTTTCGCCCGAAACAATCCCAGCGGACCCCTACAACATGAACCCTTACCCAGTATTCATCATTACCCCACCCCATGAATACAGATAAATGTCTGTCCCAAGAACCGGTAATATTGTCCATGACCCACCCTTCTTTTACCCACTACCCCGTCCGAGCTCCTGCTCTATTTCGGCTGAGGAAAGCGGTTACGGGGAGTAAAGATACGTTACATAATACATGGTTGCATTCGCAACGGCTATAACTGTTCCGAACCGTTCTTGAAGAGACGGCTGCCTCTTCGCACCGCGGGGAATGAGGCGGAGGGAAACTTGAGCACGATGGCAGAGGAGGGGTGGGAAGATGGAAGAGAGGAGACGGGAAGGGGGAGGGCAGGAAGGCAGGAAATGGTGGGCAAGCAGCGGGAAGCAGCGGGAAGCAGGCAGAAGAACGGCAGAAGGACGGGGATGGTAACCATGATGCACGGGAACGGCATGTGCTGGAGAGTAGGAAAGAAGCAGTTGAATGCTCCTGTACGGAAGAAGCAGATTACGGAGACCATGATGAAAAAAAAGAATCGAGCACAGAGGGAGGTAATTCGAGGAGCGAGTCGAACAGAGAGAAGAAATGGCAAAAGCATCTGTTAAGATGAAGCCGGTGCCGCTGCCAATCGTTGTCAAATAGTAGTATTCGATAAGATGTGTCTTCGGTTCTAGATCAGGAGGGAGTGAGTCTTGGTTCACAGCAAGATAGAAAGTTACGATGTTGTTGAAATTCAGGTTTTTTCCTTGAGAACAATCACATTTTGACACTCGATAAGAACTAGCAACTCTAGGAGAACTAGCAACTTGTTAGTGTGGTGCCTTGTGCGATGAATGAGTGTGGGAGGTGGCCTTCAAACGCTCAGCGATATCGAGCTTGTCGAACCAACTTGTTCTGATGTGTTTCTAAACAGGACAATGATTCTTCAGTCCCTTCTCTTCACCAAGCTCGGTGCTCCTTTTGAGACTCCCTCTGGAGGCGCTTGGGATGACCAGATCACCTACAACTTCACCACTGATCCCGAGTACACCGACAACGGCTACGTCAAGCACTACACTGACCTGTGAGAATATTTCCCGTCCTCCCTCTCCTCTCCTGGTTCCTTCTCACCCTGTTGTCCGTTCCCTAAATCATGGTCTCCTTCTCCTTCTTCACTATTACACATCTTCCTCCCTCCATCCCTGTTCATGTCATTCGCTCACTTCCATTCAGCTGGAGCCCGGCATGGCAGCACATGGACAACCTCGACCACATCCGCCCCTCCATGGGAGTTCCTTCCTGGGACGCTCCTTCCCAGTGGAACCTCCCCGGACGCGCGTTCCCTGGCCCTGCCGCTGACAAGTTGTAAGTTTGGTTGGAGACTTGCGATTTTTTGAGAATTTTAAAGATTGAGATCTTGTGATATCATTCAAGGGTGGGGGGGGGGGGGGGGAGGATTGTACAAAGAATATCGAGGATGATGAGGGACGAGAGGAAGAAGGAGAGGAGACGGATGGCGAAGGTCAAGATCGTTGCCCAAGACTCTCCTGGTCTTGGCTCTGCAACTGCATGAGGATCTCGTGCAGTCGCTGGTTCGTTGCGCTGTGCTCGCGCTCGCTGGTCCAGAAGTGTCACCACCATCACCATCCTCCTGTCCTCCCTGCCTCTCGCTACCTGATCTCACTCTCAGCCTCGTGGAGCATCTGGCTGTACTGCTTCGCAAGGTCCTCCAGCTCTCTCGAGTGAGTGAGCATCCCCTCCTCTAGCACAGTGTTCTCCATCTCCCTCAGGGTGGTGGTCTGCCGCAGCATCAGGACGAGAGAAGATGCTGCATTTAGTCGCACCTCGAACATGGTGATGATGTCACTCAGGACGTCGCCGAACTCAATCTGGACGTCGATGAGCTCCTGGAGGTGCGTGAGGAGCGGAGAGCAGCGACAAGTCCACTCACTCTCAGCATGGCGGAGATGAGGACGCGCTGGTCCCCCTTGATCTTCTCCTGCTCTCTTGTGAGCAAGCACTAGGGCAGCGAGATGGCAGACCTCCTTCTCTATCCTCGTAAGCATCCCTCGGTTGCGACTCGCGATCCTCTGAATCTCCTGCAGGCATGCAAGGTTAGGAGGGAGGGGGAGATCGTGAAGATGGGGAAGTGACAGCAGCGAAGGAGGAGGAAGAATGTTGTGGGAGGTGGAAGAAGGGGAAGGGAGGGAAGAGGGAGAAGAGGAGGACGGTTGATTCAAGCAAGGCAGAGACGACAAGACCTGTTCGTGTATCTCTTCGAGCATGATGAGCCGCTCCTGCATCTCCTCCACCCTGCCATGCCATCACAAGGAGCAGGATCGGACGAGCTCATGCTCTTGCCGGACTAGAGGAACGCTGACGTTCTTGAGGCCCTTGAGCTCTGCTGTGATGACCCTCAGGTTCTCTTGAGCAACGCTCTGCTCGAGGTCTTCGATCTTCCTCTCCAGCAGCTCCTCCCTGGCCTGAGCTTGTGCGCTGGTGGAGCGTCAGAGAGAGGAGCGCGAGGTCTGCGAGGCCTCACAGGGCGTTCTGAAGGTTCGTGACGTGATGCTCGTGTCGGTTCTTGAGCTCGAGGATCTGCTTGTTGAAAGCTTCCTTCTCAGCTGAAGTCTTGCTGTTCATGTACTTGAGCATCGCCTTCCGCTCCTGCAAGCTTTGTCAGGCAGCAGCATCACTCGCAGCTGCTCTCCACATTCTCCATCTTGTACAAGCGGTTGTATAAAGTCTGAGCCTCCCGGGCGATCTGTGTTTTTGCTGTCGACAGCCAAGTCAGAGAAAGCCGAAGAGAGTCTTGGGAGAGGTCAGGAGGCACAAGGCAGACCTGAGGCAACTTTTTCTATCTGGTTGCTGTGGAGGGTGGCAGCGAACTGAAGGGACTTTGACGCTTCTTGGAAACCTGCTTTCAACCTGCGGGCCATCAGAACCACTTCTAATGTTCGCAAGAACAAACCAACCTCTCCATGTCATTCGAAGTTCTTTCAAGATCAGCCTTCAGCTTGTCGATGACCTGGTTCCTCGATGATATTTGGAGCTGCAAATGAATGTCAGCAAGATTGAAAACCAAGATGTCAAACACCTCAAGCTCTTTGTTTTGACTTGTCAACTTGTCTCTTTCGAGGGTTCTCAGCGCAAAGTCATGCTTGAGGTTGTTGAGGTCTTGTTCGATGACGTGCAGGTTGCCGTTAGATTGCTTCTTCTCAATCTCCAAATCGAGCTCGAGACGCCTGATCACCGACTGATATTCCGCATTCGTGCTTGTTAGCTGGGAGATCTTTTCTTTGTAGTTGGTCAGGTTCTGATCTGCATTCAACACCATCTGATCCAGTTTGTGGTTGCTCGACTTTAGAGTCTCAATGTTCTTCATCAGCTCTTCGACCTCCCTCTGGTGTCTCAACCTCTCCTCCTCCAGCTGATGTTGTAACGTCGGCGATATGTCGCGGCCTCGCTCATCCAGCTGCATCTGAGTGACGCTCTGCCGGGACAGAGAGGGGAGTTTTACATCCTCCTTGAGCAATCGTGTGTTTTCTTTCCGCAGGTTCCGGTCCGTGGCGAGGATGTGCTCGATGTGGTACTGGAGGTCAACCAGCCGATGCTCACAGAGGGAGACAGTCTGGTCCAGCCGTGAAAGTTGCTCCGGCAACATGCTGCCCGGTTGAGCTGCAGAGCCCTCACTGCTCACATCTGCCGTCTCATGCAAGGCCTCCTCGACATCCAGCAGAAGGACTCTCCTTCCTTCTTGCTGCTTTGAACTGGAAGCCTTGGCTGAAGGCAAATTTGACGTGGAAGAAGCTTCTCTCTGAGCATTCTGAACGCTTTGATGATTGACGAGCTCATGGCTGAGTTGCTCTTTCTGCATCAGCAGTATCGAGTTCATCGTCAAGATCTTATCGTGCTCCAGCTCCATCTCCATGAGCTTGTGAGATTCTTTCTTCCTGATCTCTAGCTCTTCTTCCAGAGTCATCAGTTTACTCTGCAGGAGAGACTTCTCATAGGACAGCTTGTGGAGCTGCTGCATGTAATCCTCGTTCAACCTTGCGCAATCATCGAGAGATTTGTTTGAACTCTCGAGTTGCATACTGAGGCCCCTTATCGATCTATCCAGTCCATCTATCACCTTGTCTTTCTCGCTCAATTTTGAGTTCACAAACGAGAGTTCTCTCTTCAGCTGGCTCGTATTTGACATCTCCCACTCAAGCTGGTTCTGTAGAGATCTACATCTCTCCATCAGCTTTGCCACCTCCCCCTCCGCCATCGCCGCCCTGCTCCTTGGCTCCTTCGACATTGCTTCCTGCATCGCAAAACAGTCCTGTTTAGTTTGCTGTATCAATCTGATATCAAACTGTCATGTTGACGCCTCCCTCTTGGGAATTCACACCTCTCCTATTCAACAAAGACGAATCTTCTAATTTGAGTCACAAAATCGACAAAGACGGTGGGGTACATGTGACTCACTTCCAGCTACTCATCTCCACCATGGCGCATGTAAATGCATCCTGTCTCATCCACACATCTCCGTTCCTGCATGGCGCCTGCTGCTTTCTGCTTCCTCGATGCTCCTCGCGCTCCCATCAGCAACAAAGCATGTCCCTCTTCCGGGCGCAGCGATGCTGTAACGGCTGTTACGTTTTAAAAAAACGTTTTACAGACTCTCTTACTAGGCTGAAGGACAAAACCGCCGGCCCGGACTCTACTACACTGTGACACTACTAGTAGGCTGGCCCGACCGCCGCGCAGGCGGCTCCGAGCACGGGCCGGGCCGGCCGGTATGGCACTGCCGCAGTCACCATCTCGTACCATCACGGTGCCGGACGGTGGCAACTGCACTCACTGCGGGCGGCAGCGCATGACTTGGCATACCGTACTAGCTACGGTGAATGACTCATGAGACTCATCATTGCGTAATAATCAATCAGTAACCGGGTTACATTACATTACAACTTTTGTCTACAGAAGTTCTTTCACTTTCGCGATCAGAACCTTGGCACCTTGTGCTTCTTCCAGTCTCTTGCGAAGGCATCAAAAACTCTCTCCTCTGAGCAACGATGCTAGGGTTTTGTCGCATTTCTTCTAATAGTTCTTCAGAGTCGTCCACAGGGCCTTCTACCAAACTCAATGCCCCATCGATCAGATCAGGGTGCAATGGAGGCAGCAGGCAGTGGAGTGGATCCTCTCCGTCACTTTCCTGAATGCTTTCCGATGAAATGCTGATAGAGTCGGGTACATATTCCGAATCCGACTCGTCCCGATAAACAGCATCCCCCGAAAGAAATTCAGTAAAGAAACGACAAGAGTCGCTATCACAACTGTAGGACGAATCGCTGAAAGACAAAACAAACAATCAATATTCAAATGCCATGAACAGTCGAAGCACCTGGACTGAGACAAATTGCTGCTTGCACTGTCTTGGCCACTATCGAATGGAGTTTGAGGACACTCATCTGCAACGTAATAAGTGTGTTCATTACAGACATAGGCAAAGGGCCAAAAAGGTACCTTCAGATGCATGCCTGACGAGTGCATCAGACTTTTGAAACACTTTCTCGAGATGAGATAGTCCATCCTTTACAATGCTCCCCTCCATGGAATCTGCAGCGATCGCTCTAAAAGACTCATGCCCTCTATCTGCTGCAATATGCAAATTGACCCTGTCCTCCGATTGAACCTTCTCCTGGTCATTTCCTCCCTGATTGTTTCCATCCTCTATCTCCGATCCAAGAACGAAAACGGCACTAGACTGAGATTGTGATTCAGGGTCAGCCAGGTGCTGGAAACAATCTACAGCTGCAACTTCAAATTCATCCCCAGCCTCTGCTTCCCTACTGACCAGCCCTTCCTCCTGAGCTTTGCAATCCTCAGCCTCTGAATCGATCTCAGACCAAGCCTCTTCACCAAACAACAAGCCCGTCACGTCACCACTGTAGCTAAAAGTCTTACACTGAGCTTCTGCAAATTCGATTCCCCCAGGTGCCTCGCTTCCGTCGTCAGCCTTGTCGTGAGCGTACTCCTTGCAAGCTTGTGGGTCTCCTTGCCTCTGGCTGTCATCCTCCTTAGCTCCCTTAGCCCTCTCAGCCCCGTCCTCGAGCTTTCCGATGCAGACAAAGCTTGACTCGGCCCTGTCAGCCTCCTCGTCGGCCTCTGCTTCTCGTCTGACCAGCCCTTCCTCCTGCGCTTTGCCATCCTCAGCCTCTGGCCTAGCCTCAGACTCGCCGACCCCCCCAGGTGCCTCGCTTCCGTCGTCAGCCTTGTCGTGAGCGTACTCCTTGCAAGCTTGTGGGTCTCCTTGCCTCTGGCTGTCATCCTCCTTAGCTCCCTTAGCCCTCTCAGCCTCGTCCTCGAGCTTTCCGATGCAGACAAAGCTTGACTCGGCCCTGTCAGCCTCCTCGTCGGCCTCTGCTTCTCGTCTGACCAGCCCTTCCTCCTGCGCTTTGCCATCCTCAGCCTCTGGCCTAGCCTCAGACTCGCCGACCCCCCCAGGTGCCTCGCTTCCGTCGTCAGCCTTGTCGTGAGCGTACTCCTTGCAAGCTTGTGGGTCTCCTTGCCTCTGGCTGTCATCCTCCTTAGCTCCCTTAGCCCTCTCAGCCCCGTCCTCGAGCTTTCCGATGCAGACAAAGCTTGACTCGGCCCTGTCAGCCTCCTCGTCGGCCTCTGCTTCTCGTCTGACCAGCCCTTTCCTCCTGCGCTTGCCATCCTCAGCCTCTGGCCTAGCCTCAGACTCGCCGACCCCCCCAGGTGCCTCGCTTCCGTCGTCAGCCTTGTCGTGAGCGTACTCCTTGCAAGCTTGTGGGTCTCCTTGCCTCTGGCTGTCATCCTCCTTAGCTCCCTTAGCCCTCTCAGCCTCGTCCTCGAGCTTTCCGATGCAGACAAAGCTTGACTCGGCCCTGTCAGCCTCCTCGTCGGCCTCTGCTTCTCGTCTGACCAGCCCTTCCTCCTGCGCTTTGCCATCCTCAGCCTCTGGCCTAGCCTCAGACTCGCCGACCCCCCCAGGTGCCTCGCTTCCGTCGTCAGCCTTGTCGTGAGCGTACTCCTTGCAAGCTTGTGGGTCTCCTTGCCTCTGGCTGTCATCCTCCTTAGCTCCCTTAGCCCTCTCAGCCTCGTCCTCGAGCTTTCCGATGCAGACAAAGCTTGACTCGGCCCTGTCAGCCTCCTCGTCGGCCTCTGCTTCTCGTCTGACCAGCCCTTCCTCCTGCGCTTTGCCATCCTCAGCCTCTGGCCTAGCCTCAGACTCGCCGACCCCCCCAGGTGCCTCGCTTCCGTCGTCAGCCTTGTCGTGAGCGTACTCCTTGCAAGCTTGTGGGTCTCCTTGCCTCTGGCTGTCATCCTCCTTAGCTCCCTTAGCCCTCTCAGCCTCGTCCTCGAGCTTTCCGATGCAGACAAAGCTTGACTCGGCCCTGTCAGCCTCCTCATCGGCCTCTGCTTCTCGTCTGACCAGCCCTTCCTCCTGCGCTTTGCCATCCTCAGCCTCTGGCCTAGCCTTAGGCTCGGCGCCTTGTTGACGCGACAAGCCTGTCATTTCACGGCTGTTGCTGCCAGTCGTACACTCAGTTTCTGGCTCGTATCTAGAGTCAGGGGTTTGCTCATTAATTTTGCTGGAAGCACAGCAAGAGTTGTATTTTTGGTCTTCATTTCCGCTGCTAGCATCAGTTAGCCATTGGCTACTATTTTCCTCAGTCATCTTGTTCTTTGCTTTGATAAAATTCACAAAGCCTGACCAAACTGAACAGTGCTGTTTTGTCTTCCTCTTGGGTTCAACCTGAGCAGGACTTACGCGCTTTCTGTTGTTTTGGGCCTCTTGCTCACTCTGAAAGTGTGGTTGAACCCTCCAATCATCAACACCCTTGGCATTCCAGCTACCCTTGTCCTGATGTTCCGGCTGTCTCTTTGCTTTGTTCTCTCCGTCGTTATCATCGTCACGCGCACAAAACTTTTCGGACCATACTCCGTCTCTGCAAGTCGTGCTTAACCCCAATTCGCAATCTGCCTTCGTCCTAGATACTTGTCCATTTTCCTTCACTGGAATGCGAGCTTTGTTTTGGGATCCATGCTCGCCATGATCAATACTGGAGCTGGTTTGAGCCAGATCACTCTTTTCAGATTCTGAGTTTTGCTTAGGCTCTTCAGAAGCCGCTCTGTCATACTCAGGGTCAGGTGTATCCACACGTGTGGAGTACATCGTAGCACAACTGTCAGTCTTGGATTTTGCTTCTCCTTTAACTTCAGCCTCATTTTGAGAATCGGATCTGTAATCACACTTGGAGCCTGTAGCAGCACCAAGGTTCCCGTCGCCAGCCTTTACTTCTAGCTTCTGCACAGCTTTTGATGATGTATTGGATTGAGTTTGATATTGGAGCTCGTCAGCACATGAAAGGACTGTCGAAGTTTCAACCAGAAAGATTTGCTGGCTGGATGAGCTGTCCGTCGATGTCCAGCTGTTTTTGACTGACTCATCATCCTCCCATTTTCGTTCCTGATGATCGACATTTATCGGATCGTGAATGTCCTCCTGAAATTTCTCTGCAAGCAGATTTCGTCCAGACTCTTGCTCTTGGTTTGGCATGAATTCAGATTTGACATCGCATTCTTTCAGATTGCTTGGTTGGATCGAACATTTCTTGTCAGCTGGAAATAGAATTTGCTGTCGCCCATATCTTTTCACGCGCTTGATTGTATTCAAGATATGGAGATCTGCAATGTTTTCCGTGTCATCTGGAGAGACAGTACCGTGCAAATTATTACCTTCAGTCTCTTGGTGATATATTGCAGTATTTTTGCCGTCTTTCGTACAACTGTTCGTCATCGTGCACCGACTTTCTGTCTGGTTTAATTTAGATGTCGACATTTTACATGTTCCGGATTTTGCTTGCGCAGATTGTGTGATTCCATATTCATGCTCTTTACCTCCATCGTTTACTTGCTCACCGTGAGGAGGAGCTTCATGACTGTAAGCATCTGTATGTTGTCGATGCA
The DNA here is from genome assembly GCF_000315625.1 of Guillardia theta CCMP2712. Taxonomy (NCBI): domain Eukaryota; class Cryptophyceae; order Pyrenomonadales; family Geminigeraceae; genus Guillardia; species Guillardia theta. The sequence goes on from NW_005434664.1 coordinate 331,348, forward strand.
CAGGCGTCAATTGAGCATCATCAAAGCTGAACATGAATTTCGGAAACGGCCTTGCAAATGGTTGAATAGCCGAAACTATTTGAGGCGATTCAAATGAAAAAGGTAATTCGACTGCCTTCTCCGTTTCATATCGTTTTGATGGTTGGTCGTCTATTGTCTCTGCAAGTACTGATATCCCATGCAATTCGGTTCGAGGATCGCCTTTATTCAAACCATCGCTTTCTTGTCTCATTTGAACTTTTTTGTTTGTTCTTGTGTCATATTCAGTGCTCTGATGTGGAGGCAATTTTCCCGATGATGAGGAAATCGTACAAAAGCGATCTTCGGTGTTCAGGGATTCTTGGCTTGTATTTCTGATTTTGGAACATTCAGGATTCATCTCTTTAGAGGATGACATCGGAGTCAAAACAGAGTGATTGGCTGGCATCAACGAGTTTGGTCTGACATTTGATTGTGTTGGATCGACATGAATCTCACAGCCAATGAGTTTGTTTTTTTTTTCCACTGGAACTGAGAAAGCACCCTGTTTCAACCGTGAACAATCAGGAATCTGTGTAGTCTCCGACAGCCTTTTAGGTCGAATTTTGTCCACGTCAGGTTTCGATCGATAGTTAGAAGAAAATGCAAATGCCGATCTACTTCGCTTCCTCAACTCTTCAACATTGCCGGTACCGAATTTGAGTTTTCGTTTGCTAAGAGTAGGCAGTGATTTCTTTTCTTCAACTTGTACAAATGAAATATCATTTTTGTTGTCTGAAGTTTTTGAAAGTTTCTTGTCAGGTTCTCTCATAGATGTCTTGCGCTTCTTGTATTCGGCTAGCACAAGATTACCTGTACCTTCGACTCGTCGAACGCATCTGGTTGGTCCATGTGAATTGTTCTCACTTCTTGTCGCTGGCATTGCAACTAGACTTGTTGATGTCTTCTGTGATCGACTATCTTCCACAGCGATGTGCCAGGCGTTCAGCATGAGTCTCGCAAGCTCCGCCGCCGACATGATCGAATGACTTTGGCGGGAACCAAGAGTTTGTGGCCTATCTATGAGGTGGTTCCCTACTCCCCACGCAAGCCCATCGGAAAACTGGCAAGTGGGCAAGGTGCTGCTCATCATCAGTGAAAAGATGAAATGGAAACACAATTAGCTCACCGCATTTAGCCTCCATCCCCTCAACTACCTCAGGTTCGAGGCTTTCCTAGCACCTTCCTAGACTGGGTCATAGTGAGGTCTGTGGAGCATAAGGAAGTGGGTGCATCTGACCCTCATCCCCTCATCCGATCGCTATAGGAATGCCATAGGATCCTTAGGTCAGATAGAACCTAGGTCGTACGTAGTCAACAACATCATTGATCGTAACGGATGGTGTCCGTTGAGGGTCCATAACCCCACCCCTTCGATGTATCACCCCCACCCAAGTTTTGTGAGTCCCGTTCCTTCCCCACAAGTGACACATCTTCTTCCCGACCCCGGTACCACCCCCTTGTTTCCCTGGAAAGTACCTATCGTGACCCAGCAAGTAAACCAGAACGCCCCACCCCCAGCTTTGAGCAGCGGCCTCCCACATATGCTGACAGCACCCGCCACCCCTCAGAGCGCAAAGGGTGCCTAAAACCTTTTTTTGAGCCTCATCCACCCCAGGATTGTAGGCCAACTTAACGTAGGAAGAAGGGGTACGCAGTTGGTACGGCGGGCACCTGCATTCAAGCACCGTGCACAGGGGTGATAGACAATTCTATAAAAGGAAAACGTACCACCCCCGCGGATGAAGCCTCGTGACCCAATTTTGCAGCCCAGCCTACCCCTCGTTGAAAGATCACTACCCCCTCGAGATACCAATGCTTTACAAACCATTCTCAACGACCAGACCACCCAACCCCTATCCTGACCAAGAAGCCCTACAGCGCGTTACCTAAGTGGTCATACTCTTTTCTTATACAGGTATCCCCGTAATAGGACCAAGGGTACACTTCTCAATCACGATACGGTGTAAGACACCCCCGCCGACAAAAGACAAGCAATCCCCACCCCCCACCTACCCCAGAAATGCACTCCCCAATTTTACAACACTCTCCAATACGACCTTCTCGCATATGAGAAGGGGGGGTAGTACTAGTGGATTGTGAGTACCCTACCCTGAAGAAGAGAACGTGTCAAATCCCTGCCCTGTCCTCTTCTATATCTGTTGTATAACAGACACCCTACCCCTTGAACTACGAGTTTTCTCAAATCTACTCCCTTCAGCAAGCACCCCCACCACCCAAGCTTTCTACACCCCTTCTCCTCTGCAGAATCATCCTAGCATTCCCCTCTTCCACTAGGCGTTGCAGGGGAAGGATGCTAGATTTAGGGGTGGTACCAAGGTTGTAGCAGCGAGGGTTAAAACGTGATCGAGCTGATGGGGTACGAAAAATTGAAAAATAATTGTGGTAGGGTGGAAATGGTTGAGAATCATGGGTAGGGTTGAATCGATTTAAGCATGGTAAAGGGGTACTCGTCAGGGGGGTAGGTATTTTGTTGAGGCGGAGGGTGGCGTACTCAGCTGCAACAGAATTCAAAAAAAGATGGTGGAGTATGGGGAAAGGGGGGGTACTACCTGGATCTTCGGGCAACAAAGAAGTTGATACATTTTAGAGGTGGGGTGCTCCACGAAAAGGAGGTACTGGGTAGGGTTGTAGGTTAGTCTTTGGATAGATACTACAAGGGGTCGACTATGAAACAGAGTCGGAGGGAGGGTGGTCTTCAGAGGGTACCTGCCAATAGAATGGGGGTACGAGCTGTAGGCGGTGGGGTACACAACAGTCGCAATGTTGGAGTGAGACCCAGGTGGGGTACTGGAGCAATTGTTAAATGGGGAGAAGGGGTACTACCACAGTCACGAGGATTAATGAAGGAAACGACGGGCAGGTCGTTGAAGGTCCAACTCCCCAAGAAGGGGGGGTATTGACTGGATTAGGTGGGGTGGGTCGACAGGTCGGGGGAATGTGACTAAAAGAGGCCATGAGGCGGGGGTTGGTGGTATCCTTTGACGTTGTTTCGATCACAAATATGTATGGTACTCTTCAAAAGGAGGGGGTACATGGAGTACCCTAACAAAGTAAGCAGTGCAATCTATAGGAGGACCATCTGAAAACAAGGGGTACATTTACCAGGGCAATCCAATTACATACTGGACATGGGGTACTGGTTATTGTTGTTCAATTTGAGGGTAGGGTGGTTTGGAATGGTGGACAATCTGTGTGGGATTAAAAACACTGAAATACGAAAAGCTCTATTTTCAAAATTGAGGGATTGAAGCAACGAAAAGTTTTCTTATCTCATCGTTTGAAACGAAACGATGAGATATTTGTACGGGAGAGGATTTTTTTTACAGTACCCACCCCCATTCACAGCTTCTAGAAATGTGATGCATGTATCCTTACCCACCCTTGTGCTGCCCCGACGATCAATGACCCGTCGGAAAAGACCCAACGGCCCTGATGACCCCTGAACCGACAGAATTCTATTGATGAGAATCGAGATACCCGTAGTTTTGACCTAAATTGCATTATCGAACGACGGGTGAATGATGTATCAGTAGCGGCTGTCCGGAAAGAAGAACGGGTGGGGTAGTAGAATTGACCCAATTGACGTCCAGGGTGGGTGGTAAACATCGGATGAAGTGATTTTTAAAATTCCATGGGGGTGGGTAATCGGGGGAGTTGGGCCGGGGTGGGTAAGATGGATGGGTCAGACTGGCTTGAAGGATACAGGGTGGTACCCTGTATTTGGGGTAGTAAAGAGGGCAAAAGTGGGGTATTCGCAAGGGACGGAAGGGGTCACAGGAGGGGGGTGACAAAAGTCAGGGCAGAGGTTGTAGGGTGGAGCGGTGACGAGGTGGGGGGTGGGGTGGGAGGACTAAAGGAAAACCTTCGCCTCCCGATCCCGCTAGCTGCCATCCTCCCCCTTTGTTGATCTCTTGCGGAAGCGTTCTTCTCGCCCCCGCCCCCGCCCTTCAAGTTTCAGAGTGCTTGTATTCTCTTGATTCGAGACTCTCTCTCTCCTCTCTCCTCTTGACTGCCTTCTCCCAAACTTTCTCGCCCGCTCCTAGCACCAACCTTGCTTTCGTACGAAAGTTTCGTACTAGCCTGCTGCAGGGTCATCGTCCGTGCTTGTGCAGCTTTCTTGCGAGTGATCGCTTGAATTTCTTCGTTTCGAACTGAAACACCAAGGTTTTTGCTCATTGCTACAGATTTGACTGGCGAAACAAGAGGATCCTATCCTTCCGGTCAAAATACCATCTAAGCATGTCACCTATGAGCCCTGTTGCCAGCGACGATACAATCGTCAGGAGTACTTCTCCGCTCAATGTCACAAAGTCGCCCATCCACAAGAAAAGAGATGAGCATGCAAAATCTATGAATCAGCTCAGAAACAAGCTTCGTAGATCTCATGATCCTACAGTCGTTGAATTGCCAAACCAGGGCGCTGAGAACGAGAACATGGATGATCTGAATGTGGATAACTCCTGGTTCAACGGAGCACATTCATCAGAAGAAGAATGCTCGGATGAGGAGCACAATCCTTCACATGTGGACGAGAACCATGAAGGAATGAGCAATATGTCAAGTGGAGTGTTCGATGCGGATTCTATGGATGGCTATGAACAGGAGCATGATCATGCCGTAGATGAGGCTGCGGATGAGAACAACCACGCTGAGGAACAAGAAGAGGATTACGAAGATGACCAGGAACAGCAAGTCGCCCCTGATCAGACCCAGCCCGAGTACCATGGCCAAGAGATTATCGAGGAGGAGGAGGAGGATGCTTTTGAAGCCGGTCCCGAGGAGCAGGTAGAAGAAGGCTTCAATATCGATGATGTGGAGAACTACAATGCAAACATGATCGATGGAGAGGCCGAAGTGGACCAAGAAAGGGAGGAGTACGTGGATGCCAACTTTCACCCCGAGGTCTCAGTCGATGAGCTGTGTGAAGACCAGCACGAGGGGGTGTCGTTGGACTGGATCGAGGACGAAGACCGTGGTGCCCATGCTGGTTTTGATCATCATGCGACGTCTGTGGGAAACGAGTTTGCCCACGATAATCAGGGACAAATCGATTGCTTCGACAGCAGCGTTGCAGCTCCTCCGCCGGCTGATGATGATTTGTAGGATTGTAGATAGTCCCGCCTGGCATGTCTCTATACAATAAATTGTGATAGCTTTGATGGGACTTGTGATCGATGAAAGAAGGTGAAGGCTCCGGTTTTCACTTGAGTGTTAAAATGTATTTACAAGCGATCTGTACATCTACGATGGGGAGAGTGGGGCGTGTTTCACTCCCTTCTGCCCCGTCCGTGGGGTGCAAGCACGTTGCTGCCTGTGAGCGGTGAAGATTAAACGACAAAACGAGAGCAAGAGGAAAACCTGTGTTGTGCCAGGTACTTGAACCCCATCCTCCTCTGCTGAGTTTCTCTCCTTGAATTCAGTCAGAGTAGGATCAAGGAACGATCCGCACTCCGCTACCTGACGCTTTTGCTGGAGCTCGCGACAGGATTTCTAGCGCCTCCTGGAGCTCTTGCCCATCCTTCTTATACAACATATGCTTGACTTCACCCCACTCCTCCCTAGTCTTGGGCTCTCCGAGGACAGCACTCCTGCAAGACCTCAGCGTCATGAGAGAAGGGGAGGGGAAAGGAGGGGAGAGAGGAGGAGACGAGGGGGAAGATGGGAAAGGAGGAGGAGAGGAGGAGGGGAGAGAGGAGAGGAGGAGGAGAGGAGGAGGGGAGAGAGTAGGGGAGAGAGGAGATGGAGTGTCACCTCCAGCCGGAACCCAGCGAGTCGGTGCACACTAAAAGTTTTCTTCGTGCATCCTCAGCCCATCGCTCGACCTTGGCTATGGAGGATTGAAGCCGCCGGACCGAAGGATCGATCTGCGGAGGCAGGAGGAAGCAACCTCCTATCAGTCGCCCATGTCGACCAGCATGCTCGTCGCAACCTTCAGTCTTGCCGCATCTCTCGCCTTCTTCGCTTCCTCGTAGCGTTCCCTCAGCCCAGGGACCACCAGCTCTTCATCCTCCATGACAGCTGCTGCTTTCTCGTGCAGCTTCTTGGCAGACTCCACCTTCCACTCCCATGCCTTTCAAGACGAGTCACCACAACGTGACTTCATGGAAAGAGCTTGCCTGCGTCTGGTTCTCGTGGAGAGCAACCTGTTGATCGAACTGCAGCACATTCACCGTCTTGTCATTCGAGCATGCCTCCCTCCTCCTCGTCTTCCTCCTTCTTGCTACTCAACCCTCCCTCCGTTCCACTTGCTGTCTCCCTTCTCTCGAAGTTCCTTCCCTGGTCTGTTGCTGACTTCTCCTCTCTATGTTGGTCCAGCATCGTCACCTGCTCCAACTCTTCTTGCAGCGCTTGACGATCGTGATCGATGTAGCTGATCAGATTCTACAAACAAGAACTCTGGTCAAGGCAGATCTTTGGCAAGATCCGAGGGAAAGAGAAAACGAGCGCACGAGGAGGAGGAGACAGCGGAGCTCTAGCAACCTGCAGGATCGTCTCCAGCCTCCCCTTCTTGGAACTCAAGGAGCTGTAAAGACCCGACGTGAGGGCCGCAAGCTCACTGCTGAAAGGAAGTTTCTTTGTTTCCAGCTCCTTCGCCACAGCTCGAGCTTGACTGGTCTGCAAACAAAGCCGATTACCAACTCATCCCAACCATCCTCCTCTCTCTTCCCCCTCCCCCAGCTCTCTTCCTGGTCTCGTGTCCTCTCGATCACTCCCTGACCCAACTCCCTCGCAGATTCCCTCAGACTCTCCTCCCTCCCACATCGCCATTTCTCACCTTAGCCTGTGAGATCATGACGCCGATCTGCTCAACCATATCCCGCTCAGCATCCAGCTCCTGAACTTGTGCGTGAGCGCCTTCCACCAGCCATCGGCAGAGCTGCTACATTCATCTCCTCCTCCACCCTTGCATGCTCGTTGGCCTGCTTGATGACGAGCAGCGCCGTTGTCTTCCTGCTCACTTCCAGCTGCTCCCCGTCACTCGCTGCTCAGCTGCAGCAACGCAGGCGAACCTTCTTCACCAGCTCCTCCAGCAGGCTGCCAGACTCCTCCTTCTGCTCATCACCTTTAGAACCATAGAACCATTCGAGCCATCCCAAAACCATCATCCTGCCCCTCTCCCACATTTCCCTGCATCTTACCCCCCCGCCCCCCCCGCCACATCCCCACCCCACGTATCCCTCCTGTCTTGCAAAATCTTCCATCCTCTACGAAAGATTGCAACCTTTCTCTCCACCCACCTGCCATGAGCTGAGCCGAAAGTGCGCTTCAGCGGCCAACAACTTCTTCTCTGCCTCCTGCGTGCTCTCCATCATTCTACATGCCTCTGCCACATGAACCCACCTCCACGTCCTCCTCCTCGTGTCTCGTCAAGTTCTGTTGCGCCTTCAGCTTGTCCTCCAGCTCGGACAACAATCGTTTCATCTCTCGCCACCCCTGCCGCTCCTTCACGCAAGGATCCACAAGCGCTGCAAGCTGCTCTGCATCCTTGTCCTCCTGCTTGGCTACTGCCTGCACGTCTCGCTGCAACGGCAACGAGCGTCAGATCAAGGAGGAATCAGGACAGTGTCAAGGCCAACAGCAGCAGTAGAAGGGCAGCCTCAAGTCTCACAACTGTCAAACATGCTTACGTCATCGGAGCTGACTGTCTCGTTGATAAACATTTTGTTCTTGTCCAAGTATCTCTGTCGCCGGGACTTGATCAGTGCCAGGCTCAACTACATCCTCCACAACTCACTTGCACCGTGGAGTCAAGGCTGGCAATGCGACCTGATAACGAGCAACAGACCTCACTATCGTCCCAACGCTAGTCAAGGACAGAGCTTACCCATTGACGTGGCATCATCAGCCTGCAAGTCCTCCCCCTTCTCCTTCAGATGCTCCACTTGTTGTCTCAACGACGCCACCATCTTCGCGTTCAACTTCTTCACTTCCTGCACATCACCACATATAAGCCAGTCTCATCATCTTCTTTCTGCACTAGCAGAGCAACACCATCACTGACAAGTCTTACCTGCAGCTTTTCCTCTTCCTTCTCCACTTCTCGCAAGACTCCAGAGCTCCTTACTCGCAAGTTCTTTGGAAGCCTGCAAAATTCTTCAGCAACACAACTCGAGGCGATGAACGTCTTTACCCTTGCAGAATCTCTTTCACCTCAACCTTGTTGATGTCCTTCAAAACGTGTTAAGCAGAAGCATCGTAAAGGCAGATGACAGTACCTTGACCGCTACTCGACCGAAAGTCTGCGATAATTCTCCCATCCTTCCTCTGACCTTGTCTGCGTTCCTGCAGGTAGGATCAAGACAAGGGAAGAGGCAGCAGATGGCACGAATAAGAAATAAACGCGACAGGACTCATTCTCCGCCATTGTCCTCACCTCGCATAGTTCCGGGAGATACTCTCCGCCTCCTCGAGAAGTTGCTTCATCCTACACTGCCGGTGAGTTCCAACGGCAGCAACACAAACCTGTCACCTGCTCCTCGACTTCGAAACACTGTGAAACAGCCGCGCAATCTTCGCCGCCTGCTCCTCCTCCTCGCCCGCGGCCTGTCTGGCCAGCATCTCCGACTTGGACTTGATCTTCGATAGATCCCGAAGGATCGAGCTCTTAGCAAAAGATCCATTCCAGTCTGCTGCCATTCTCTCCCTCCTAGTTCCCCTGAGGATCAAGATAGCGTCGCTCGCCGCATGCTTCAAGGTGCCATTGGGAGCAAACGCCTCTTGCAGGCTGTGCATAGTCCGCCACAGCCCCTCCTGCACGGTTGAATTGGACGAGTAGTTGCTCTTCCAATCTCGGACGATGTGCTGCATGGTGGACTGGGCCTCGTTCATGGCGTTGGCGACATGCTGAGGGCTCCATGCCAAGTAGCCGACGAACCTGTCGTCGTCGTTGTCATCGTCGTCGATCATTTCATCGAGCTCGCCGAGCTCCGCATGAACCTGACCCTGGCCCTGGCCATGGAGCCAGCAGGCGATCCCGAGGAGGAAGAGGAGGAGGAGGAGGAGGAGGAGGAGGGTCTTATGTGCCCTCGCCTTATCGGTAGCCATCATCCTCTTGCCGTGAGACTTATTCCCTCCATCTGACAACAGGCAAGAGCCGATTCGCTCTCATGCTCGACCGTCCTCACACTCCATTCTTTGCCGGTGAGGTCTCATATTGAATCTTCCTCGTCTCCTTCTCTCCACTCTCTGCTTCCCTACCCTTGCTTGACATGCATGCCGAAATAGCTCAATGGCAATGAATGTGTGGGCCTGCCTCGGCCACCCTGGCTGCCACCCGCCGCACAGCGGCACCGTCGCCGCCGACTCGCCCGGCCCGCCCGGGCCGCTGCTGGGCCCGGGGCTAGCCTAGCCTAGTACTGAGGGCCCGGCCGGCTGCTCAGCGGCCCGGCCCGGGGCGGGCCAGGGCCCGGCGGCAGCATTAGGCTCAGTGACCGGATCATAGCTAAACTTCCGTCACGTTAGCCACTGGCCGCGGCGGCACTGCTGCTGAGTCACCCGTCAATCAGTCACGCCCCGTGCCAACTTGGGCCAAGTTGCCTACTGAGCTTTTCCGATGATCCGCCGTCATGATCGGCGGCCCAGATGCGGCGCCGGGCACTACAGTCGCACCGTGGCACTCAGTCACTGACCGCGGCGCCGGTCACGGTCGGAACAAGCCGCCTTCGATTGAGAAGGGCCGCACATGCCATGACAGACTCGGATAGATCATGCAAGTTGTATTCTACCCGGTGAGAATCTCCGCTCCCGGGGATGTAAAACTTGACTCGCTTAGGCGGGGGCTCGACTCGTGACGTCACTTTTCGGAGCCCCGGCCCCCGCGGGCCTGACCGTACGCCGCCGCCGGGCCGTCCGTCGCCGCCGCCGGGCTGCACGGCGCGGCCGCCGAGGTATCTTTACTGGTATCAGTTAAGTTTGGGCCCGGGGGGACAGCACTGTTGGCAGGATGGGTTTTGGTTCTCGCTGTCTTTTCTCTTCTCGCCGTTTGCCCGGCAGTGTGCGACAGAGTGTCAGGGTCAGGTCAAGGCTCCTCGACTCTCCTGATTGTCCTCGTACTGATTGTTAACTTGACTGTCCTCGTACTGATTGTTAACTTGCCTACACAATGAGCGGCCGTGGCAGCCTCCGACCGGATGGACTTGGGCCGAGGAGCTTGCCAGGAGGAGACTGACTCGGAAAGGCTCAGTGGGCCAGTCGCTCTCGTCCATGGGACTTGGCTGCCGCCCTGCTTCCTGCATGAGCAACGGTGAGTGCGACACCGTTATGGTGACCAAGATCAGAGCCGCAGGATGAAGGGAGTAGATCAGGTCACTCATGGGGAGAGAAGGGGAGAGAGAGTAAGCTGGAGAGAGGAGAGCATACCCATCCTTGCAATGTCTCTCACAGTCGGCTTGTGCTCTGGCTCCGCACGTTTGGATCGTCGTTGCCCATCTCGCCTCCTCTTGCTCTTGTCCTCCACCTTCTCTGACACCCTGCCCTCCAACGAGGGCTGAGCCTCCTCCGATGGCCCGCTGCCATCGCCTCCCTGCCTCTCTCCCCCCTCCTCCTCAACATGGGCGCCCCTGCCGTCCGCCCCTTCGTGATCCGGCATGAACTTCTCGAGCTTGGTCGTCTCCTCCACTTCTCGTCTTGACACAAACCTCATCGGGATCGGCTCCTGCACTCGAGGGCGCACGAAGTCGGCGCTCAGCCCTGGCTCTTCAGGCTTGGACAGCAGAGATCAGATCACGGGAACGAGCGAGATGCATTCACCTTCTTCCCCGCCCGGCCGTCAAGTTTCTCCTTGATGGGCTGTGGAACCACCTGAATCAAAGTCAGCATGCACAGTCTGAGATCGACTCTTCCTCTTCCTCCTCCTCACCTTCCTCTCCCGCATGACTTGTATCACTGACGACAGAGCGATCGCCTGTTCAGTCGCATGATGCACTCCTCCCCCCCCCTCCTCCCTCTCACCTTCACCCAGTCCTCCACCGTCTCTGGCAGATCTGCCGTATACACAATCTCATTCACCAGGACCCTCGTGCTGGTAATGCTGAAAAGACCTCCTGTTCGTACAACGAAAGTGTCCGGACTATCTGTGACCCACCGAAGGTCCTCAGTCAGACTCCACCTCCTCCACCTCCTCCACCTCCTCCACCTCCACCACCTCTACCACCACCACAACCACCTCCTATTCCATCACGACCGTACCTTTTGGGCGGAAGCACACGCATCCTTCCAAGGAGATCTTGTCGGCGAGGACGAACTGATTGTATCTCTCTGCGAACTCGTACATGTAGTTCTCATGCAGCGCACACCATCGCTCCCTCCTCCTCTTCGTGGCCTTGTCGATGCAGCTCATCCAACCATGGATGATCGCTTCATCGTAGAGGCGGTCGGCAAGACTCTCTACGAAGGGCACGGTAGTGAACGGGATGAGACCAGGCATCCTCCCTGGAGGAATCTCCCCCCCCCTCATCAGGGCCATGCCTGCTTCCACGTCATGGCCGTCTTGTCTGCTTAGGATGCTTTCTCGTTCTGGTGGCTCCGTTTTCCCAATGTTGACGGCAACTTTATCGTGCCTGTTCCTTTGTTGGGGGTTGTTGACGTTTGCAGCATGTTTCTCCTTGTTGAATTGTGTCCCCTGCTTCACTTTATCAAGCTTGCTGCCTTCAAATTCTGGCTTTTCTGGTTTCTTCGCCATATCATCATATTGTTCTTTCGCATTCTCCTCCTCTTGCTCCTCCTCGTCCTCCTCGTCCTCCTCGTCCTCCTCGTCCTCCTCGTCCTCCTCGTCCCCGTCCTCGCCGTCGTCATCGTCATCGTCATCGTCTTCGTCTTCGTCTTCGTCATAATCTTCGTCCTCATCATCGTCATCCTCATCTTGTCCACCTTCATTGTGCGCATTCGTACCATCGTCACTCTTGTGTTCCTTCTCTCGGTCTCCACCTGATCCCTTTCCTAGTTTCTTTGTCCCGTTGCTGTCTCCTCTTCTCTTCCCCTCCTTCTCCTCCTCTTGCTCGCCCTCCTTCTTCTCCCCCTCCTCCTTCCCTTCCTCTTTCCTGCTGTTGGACTGTCCCATGGCAGGCTCGACGCCCGACAGCAAAAGTTTCACTCAACTTTTAGGGAATATTCTACGAAAATAACCCATATTATAGTTAAATTGCTCACTTTTTAACCCAGAAGTGAGCTAATATGCTCCATGCCGTCGGCCGGGCCGGGCAGCAAACTAACCCTCTTTACTATCGCCCATGGCAGCCAGAGCACTTCCCAGCAACTCCGTCGAATAGCTCGCAAATCAGCTAACATGTCTGGGCACTGAAACTTCAACAAATATGCCGGCGAGAGACGGGACTCGGGAGAGACCTGGTCGAGTCAAACGGTAAACACTTCATGGCATGACATCTATCACGGAACTCCCAACCGCTTCTGCACCACTACAAGAGCCACAGTTTAATCCTATATTGCTTGTGTTAAGTACCCACACGAGAGAAAAATAACGCCTTTATCGGCACCCTAGGTTTTCTAGGGCGCCGGCAGCGTTTATTGTGACTTCTTGGTTTCCGGAGGACAGGAGGACAACCTGCAACCGCATTTCAACAAGCAGGTCAGAAACAGAAGAGGACGATCGAACCAGGTGGGGGATCGCTCCTGATTTCTCGAATTCAGGGCGTGTGAAGCTCGACATGGTGAGGCAGCGGATGGCACCCGAAGCCTTCGACTGACAGTCCAAGTGGTTCGACTGAGACCAAAGTCATCGACAAGATCACGGTCAACTCAACAACACACCTGGATCATACGGATCAGAGGAGGGATACCACCGGCCTCCATGATCCGCTTCCTGTTGTCCTCACGCCCCGCAATACTCCAGATTGTTGCAGCAGCCTTGGCCTGAAAGCATGCGCGTCAAACGTTCCAACAAGTGACCGCCTGCATGTCTTTGAAGCACCTGTAGATCTGGCGACCCATTCTGCATCAGAGACACAAGGGGCGGAATGGCCCCAGCCATAGCGACTGCCTCCTGTGCATCCTCGTCGTTGACTGCCAAGTTATGCAGCGCGCCAGCTGCGTTGCTCTGAACTTCAGCAGTCCTCGACGAGAGCAACTTGGTGATGAGGGGGATGGCGCCAAGACTCTTGATTTTCTTTTGATTCTCTTCGTCAACCGCAAGGGACTGCAAAGCTCCAGCGGCCTTGGCCTTCACGTGCCTATCCTTGTCCGAGAGCAGCATCATCAACGCTTCAATGCCACCAGCGGCCGCAACAGTCTTCTTGTTCGCAGCATTTACACACAAGTTCTGCAATGCTCCAGCAGCGCTCAACTGTGCCTCGCGGACATCTGAGTACAGCATCGCAACTAGCGGTTGGATCGCACCAGCTTGTGCAATTGCAAATTTGTTCTGTTCATTTGCAGCAAGATTCCACAACGCACCAGCAGCACTGGCTTGCACCATTGGGTCTCCGGGTTGAAGTAGCTTCACCAACGGTCCAATAGCTCCATTTTGTGCCATCAGCACTTGTGATCTAGAATCCAAAGCCATTGTCTGCAATTCCATGGCCGCATAAGCTTTTTGATCTGCGTCACCGGTCTCAATCTGGTTCATGAGTTCCTTGAACTGGTCCGACGAAAAGTCGAGGATTTGAGGAGATTGCATCACGGGCTTCTGCGCTTGCTGCTGCTGCTGCTGCTGCTGCTGCTGAGTAGATGAAACACTGGGGTGCTCATGACCATCATGTGACTCATCAACGGAGAAGTTGTGTGAAGCGTCGTGCTTGTCATCCTTTGAGTCGTCCAATTTGCCTGTACCACCCGAAGAAGGTGGTTTCTTCCAGTTGACGCGAGAATGTACTGATGCAAACGAACTCCTATCAACCATGCCAACAGTGTGCACAGTTGAAACTGCTTCTGTGGCCGGTAGAAGGATCCCAAGTTTCGTCTTCGGCATAGGAGGCGGGGCATTTTGAGCTGCTTGTTGCCACATCTTCCTCACGTCTGAAACGTTGGCACTGCTAGTATCGATACTCTTTGGATCAACGGTTGCCGTGGATGATACCACATCTGCTTGCTTTGGCTTCGACTTGGCGATCGGGTCAGCCCACTTTTTGGGTTTGTCCGTGCCAGAGGAGCTGGGTGATCCAATTGAAGTATTGCTGAATTGTTGAGATAATCTCGAGACAGACTCGTTAGAAACTGGCTGCTGATATGCAGATTCAGAGGTGGGTGGGGAGATTGAATCACTTTGGGTCTGATTGCTGTCTACCTGTAATTGATCAATTCCTGCAGAATCCATTTGAAGATCAAGTGGCGCTGTTTGAGAGTCGCCATTCGCAGAGAAATCCAACCCATAAGAAGGAAGTTCGCTCCCATATGCCTTGGTAGGATCTTGAACAGCTGGAGCTGGAGCTAGGCCATCATTGCCGTAATAGCTCGTGTAACCCTGGTTCACGCTTTGTGGCACGTACTCTGCTCCATAGGTATTGAAGGAAGCTGTCGTATCAGGCACTCTGCCATATTGAGCATCTGATCCATACACAGTCAACCAGTTACCACATCGCCCACCTCTTTCGATGCTAGTTTCATAACAAAATATGGACAGATTTCAAAACCCCAATATTCAAAATCAATATCGAATGAATCCAGAGCAAGAATTCAAACAAACACATGATTGTACACGGCACGAAAACTGAGATCAATCATGCGGCCAATGTAACATGCTTGTAGCTTACCCATGCCATACTGAGGTGCACCGTACGCTCCGTAAGTTTGACCCGCAGGGAACTCACCATATGGCTGGCCGGCTCCTGCGCAGAACAAGAATGTCAGGGGGGCGATTTCTTTATCTGAAAAAATCACCATATTCTGCACCATAACCCCCCGTGCTACCATAGCCATAGCTGGGGAAGCTAGAGTGAAATGTCAGCGAAACGTTGTTATGGGTCAACATTCAAATTCCAGGTTTCTGAGAGCTGCTCACCTCATACTTTCGGCGACGTTTTGTTACAGTCCAAGAGCTGTGCCAAGGGGTGATCCAAGTCCAGAATGATGGAAACAGGGATAGGAACAAATGGAAGCCTGGAATTATATCAATATTTTAGCTGTGGGACCATAGACATAAAACTGGCCACAGGGTGTTCGCTAGACACCATCGGCAAGCTTCATCACGCAAGACAAAACAAAACTACAATCTAAGTCTTGTGCAACACAATGTGTAACAGAAGGTAAAAGGAGATAAGCGCAAAACAACTCTTGCACTAGGCTGAAAAATTCAAAATCTTCTTAGGCATTTCATAGGTAATGTGAAGGTACAAGCCACTGCTCATTTTCTAGTTACGGATCTGATGTCACAAAGAAGGGATGATATCAAATAGCATCAGCTTATACAAACTCACAAACTCTACAAAGACACATCTGTCCTGTCTCCGTCGATCCGATCTCACAAAGGGCAACGTCAAAATCCCCTCATCACACACTACCCCTGCAGACACGGAAGCATGCCGTCCAGAGTCAGCCTATCTCTTCTACAGCAGCTCGCTATGGACATCTCAGCATTGCACTTTTGCCTGCAGCTATGAAGGCGACTTGCGAGAGCGCTTCGTTGCCCATAGCTGCATAGGGCGCGGGCGCGGAGGAAGGGGTACCCTACAAAGGTCCTAGCTCTTAGCCTACTAAGACCAGCGCTATAGGAAGCGCATAACACGCTAGCACCACGCTATAGTCCGACGTAGGGGTGTGCTAGGAGTAGGTGCTGCACCTGTTCACCCCCTCAGATGTGTTGCATAAGGAGGGTAGGGTCCATTTAGAATAATCTGTTGGGGTGGGGGTAAGAGGAAACAGGGGTAGTCAAGGGAAGATTTGAGATTTGGGTGGGTCATTCAATTAAAGATGTGGGGGTGGGCAAGGAAAAATACTCATGGGGTAGGGTGGGGTCATGTTGAATGTGGGGTCTCCCCATTCAGGATTTGAATTCAGCCATCGATCAAGGGCCCATAATTCACTGAAACTTGGGGGTGAGGGGTACTCTTTGGGAAAAATTACCACTTGGGTATCCAAAATTTTCCAGTCAGTGGGGGTTCTAAAAATGGCATATGGAGGGGTCCACAAGGAAAAAGGGGGGTATATTGAAAAGAGGGTGGGTGTGTGGTAGCGGGGTACAAGGGCTTCGCTGGTGGTCATAATAGTTGTTGGACTACGACGAAAGTATGTTGAAAGGTGGGTGGGGTGCATATTGAGTGGGTGGGGGTACATGACGAGGGGTACAGTTGGTGACATGGGGTAGTGGTATGGTTATCAACAACTCGAGCTAGGCGATGGTACGGCTCAATCAGGGGGTAGGGGTATACAAACAAATTGACAATGGTGTCATCAACTCAACTATTTCAATTGGCTCTCTAATTGATTTGTTTATGCCCTCCCTCTTGATGACCCCCGTGCAACCTGTTTGATTCACCCTCAACACATCTCGTACCCACCCCCATTATTGTCGGACCCCCACAGTGACCCCTACTCCGGAGTGTTCCGATCCCGACCAAAGTACCACAGTTGTCGTCCCTACCCCTGGCCCCCACCCCCTTCCTCAGCACTTGACGCTAGAACGTTCCATAGCGGGCCGGGCTTCACTCCCCGGGTCACGGTCTACCCCGGAGTAACATCGGCGGGCCTGGCCCGTAGGTCGGCACCGTGCTAGGAGGCGGTGTGCTATAAAAATCACATTTATTGGATAGTATATCATTGAATTTTACAGTGATATCAACAGTAAACTACAAATAATTTCCTTACTGCGTACAATAAACTATAGAATACAATTGAGTTTCCCACAGGCAGGCAAGGGGAAAAAAGTTGCCAGGATCTCGCTATGGCCTGCGCCGCTTTCTCGGCCTCGCTCTCCTCCCCCTCGCTGTCTCGCAACCTCCTAGCCCCTTCCTCGTGGCTGACTCGTCACTCCGTCCATCCTCTGCCCGCATCCCGCCGCCAAAGTCTTCAACAGCCGCTCGCCATGGCGGATCCCCGGGAGGGAAAGCACGTCAACTCCATGAACAGGTTTCTCCTCCTCCCCGGGTCTTCACGATGATGACGGCGTGTACTGTTGTGCAGATACATGAGCATCGGACCATCTGATGTCCGCGCAGTGCAAGATCGAGCCGATGGCGTGGCAACATCGTTGGAGTGGAAGAGGACGAAGGTTTGCTGTGTGGCCTTGATATACGATCTGAAGGGCGTGCAACAAGGACGCCTTGCTGAAGCTCATCACGAAGAGGACGAGGGAGAGGCTGCGGACCGATGCTGTTGAGGCCACGCGGGTAGAGGAAGGGGAGGAAGCGTGTGGAGGGTGAGATGGCGGCCAGGAACATCTCGAGCAGCTGCAGCTCGACATTTCGAGACTGTCGGTCATACACGTTGCGGGAACAAAAGGTGAGGAGCCGGGGTCGAGGAGGAAACCTTGCTCTGCATCATAGTAGAAGGGGGTGTTCAACGTGCGACACAGGCAAGGGATCGACATGCAGCATGGTCGAATCCATCTTGAGGTCCAAGGTCAGCCTCCTGCTCCTCCTGTTCCTCCACCCCGCCCCCCCCCCCCTCACCCCCCCAACCCATTCCCCCTCCCACACGCCCCCGTCACGCTGCACCGCAGGGCTACAGGACTGGCTTGTACACGTCGCCCCATCTCATTGACGTGGGTCCAGGCTGAGCATGCTCGAATATGCCATGAGCTGAGAGCAGGTGCGCGAGAGAGTTCGAATCAACGGGGACCCCCTCCCGCATGCGGAGTTCTGCCGGTCAGATAGCGAGGGGTGCATGCTCGCATGCCAGCTGTGACGTGCTCTTGGGTGCGAAGGTACTTCTGGGAAGTGCACGATGCGCTCAAGATGTTCTCCGACGACGAGCAGAACGAAAGTCAGATGCCGGGATACTTCAGGTGCGCGATAAGAGGAGGGAGCGAGGGAGCGAGGCAGGCAGGGATTGAGGGAGGGTGCGGGGGTGCGAGAGAGCAAGGCAGGCAGGCAGGCAGGCAGGCAGGCAGGCAGGCAGGCAGGAAGGCAGGCAGGCAGGAAGGCAGGCAGGCAGGCAGGCAGGCAGGCAGGGCGAGGGATGATGAGCAAACAGGTTCCTCACGGTCCTCGCATTCAAGATTTTCCTGACTGAACCCATCGATGTTGCCATCGTTGAAGTTGGTTTGGGGTAAGGAGAACTACATTCACCTTCTCCTCCTCCTCTTCTTTCTCCTCCCCTTCCTCCTCCTCCTCCTCCTCCTCCTCCTCCTCTGTCCCCTCCCCTCCCCACCACCACCTCCTCCTCCTGCTTACCATTCCCCTACTACCATTCTTGACTCCTCCTCCGACACCCTCTCCCTGCATTTCTTGCTGAATCTGTTGTTTCTCAAAGTGGGCGGTTTGATGCTACCAACATTGTCGCTCCTGTAGCCTGCGGAGTGAGTCTACTCCTCCTTCTCCTTTCGCCTCCTCCTTCTCCACTGCCCTGTCCTCTACTGCACCGTCTCCCCTCCTCCTCCTCCTCCTCCTCCTCCTCCTCCTCCTCCTCCTCTACCGTGATCGTCATTGACCTCTCTTACTCGATCATATGACTTTGGAATTGCCAAGATAACATCCCTGGGCTTTGATCACACCAACGTGCTGGGAAACACGATCGAAGAAATTGCATTTCAGAAAGCAGGTGAGCAAAATTCTCAAACTCCTCCTCCTCCTGTTCCTCCTTTCCATCCTCCTCCAGCTCCATCCTCCTCCTCTCCATTATCATCATCCTCCTCCTCCTCTCCTGCTCCTCCCCTCCAGCTTTTCATCCTCCTCTCCATCCTCCTTCTCTCCATCCTCATCCTCCTCAATCAGTGTCGCTGCCAGCGTTTGTTCTGGACCCCAAGCCTGACTCCTTTTTCCTCCCTCCTCTTCCTCCCTCCTCCTCGAATGTTCGTGAGCTCATTCCTACAGGGATCCTCAAGGTGGAATGTCGCAGTCATTGACGTGCTTTTGACTTGTTTGTCGTCCGCTGAGCAGCCAGGAGTGCTCAGCTTCACATCTCCGCAACGGCCGAACGCCATGAGGGTCCTGGAGCAGGAGGCGCAGAAGGTTAGCAGAGAGCAGGAGCGGGAGCGGGAGCAGGAGCAGGAGCAGGAGCAGGAGCAGGAGCAGGAGCAGGAGCAGGAGCAGGAGCAGGAGCAGGAGCAGGAGCGGGAGCGGGAGGGTAGGAGAAGGGGAGGAAAGGAAAGCTGAGCTGCCTTTAGGTGGGATGCCCTCTGCTGGAAGTTCCTCCCATGTCCAAGTTTACTCGAGGGAATGAGGCGAATGCCCTGGACATCGGGCTCAAGGGAGAAGTGCAGGACATTAACGCCGGGCTGGCCGTTGCTCTTTCTAACGCGTGGTAACCCTCTCTCACCTCATCCTCCTCGTCCCCTCGCTCCACCTCCTCGTTCTCCTTCTCCATCTCCTCCTCACGCCGAACATGTTTGAGTCGCAGCCTTGGTCGTGTCCTTCAGCTCTAGCCTCTTTCCTGTTCTCAATGCCGTTACAGGCTGGCGAGGAACCAGGCGAAGCCTCCGCGAAGAGAGGATCTCTTTGTCGTGTCCGAGGGTTTCAGGTTGAGGAGGAGGAGGAGGAGGAGGAGGAGGAGGAGGAGGAGGGGGAGGAGGAGAAGGAGAATGAAGGAGCTGAGACTCGGTCGGCGTGTAGGGAAGGGCTGAGGGGCGTGAGGATGCTCGGAAGGTGTCAACGGCTCGTCTTCGCTCCTCGCTCGGGCCCCGTGTCGGGCAACGTCGAGGTCTCTTACTACCTGGACGGAGCTCACACGTTGGAGAGCGTCGAGTGTGGTGAGACCTCCATGTCATCCTTGCTCAATCATCTCCCCCAATGGCTTCCGCTCCTCCTCTCTAGACCTCTCTGCTCCTCCGTCATGAAAGCGCTTCCCATTCGTTCCCTCCTCGTACGAACATCTCCTCCCTCCTTCCCTCCTCTACAGAAAACCTTCTCCTCCCTCCTTCCCTCCTCGTTGGAGTGCTCCTTTCTTCTCCTCCTCAACGCTTCCTCTCCCTCCTCATCTTCCTCCTGTCAGACTTCCATGCAGGAGCGCACTGGTACGAGTCCAACGTGGGCTCTGCGCAGCGCAGCGACGTCCAACAAGCTGCCAACATCCTCGTCTTCTACTGCAGCGGCGACCGCGACTACAAGTCGCTCCTCGAGCCCCTCATCCAGCTCAACAAGCACCACCCCTTCTCCAAGGCTCTTACCCGTCCGCTCAGCCTGCAGGAGGGGTAACACTACCGCAGGTCCTCTTCTGCCCCAACAATGAGGCCATGGACACTAAGGGCATGACCCTCTCGTCGTGGACCCGCCTCATCGCAGCTCACTGGGAGGTGAGGGCGTACTGGGACGAGCGCAAGTGACGGGCCGGCAGGAGATGACGGGGAGAACGGCCGACATCCTCGACGACGTGACGGGAGGGTTGCGAGCTCTGCTGCTGCCCTCACCCTTCCTGGCAGGTCACGTCCCTCGTCGACCGCATCTCGTCCGAGGCGAACGACGAGTTTG
The DNA here is from genome assembly GCF_000315625.1 of Guillardia theta CCMP2712. Classification (NCBI taxonomy): domain Eukaryota; class Cryptophyceae; order Pyrenomonadales; family Geminigeraceae; genus Guillardia; species Guillardia theta. Next base: position 351,900 of record NW_005434664.1, read on the forward strand.
GCCTCGCAGCGGACAGCAGCTGGGACCTGCGGGCCAACGGTGATCAGCTCTTCGCCCAGCAGCAAAGGGGCGAGGCGAGCGGGTGCAGCGGCAGCGGGTTAGCAGGCAGGAGGAGGGAGTACAGCGTGTACATCACCGGCTCGCTGCTGCTCTGCGGAGATACGCTTGAGGAGCTGCTGAGCAGGACAAGTGACCCTGTACAGGCCAAGGAGTGGATCCTCAAGTTCAGCCAGTAGGGACGGGGCGGCGCCCTGACAAGCTGTAGGCTGGTAGAGGGCCGAGCACTGACCCGGCGAGTTCACAGCAGTGCATTTACTTGAACAAATCGATGAATATCAGCTGTTGAATGCCTTAGAGGCTCCTCACACATACTCCTGGTTCATGGTGGTTCCGGTCTCAAGGATGCCGTGGGCGGACATCACCATGAAGCCGAAGATCGCCTTGGATGCGATGTCGAGGATGGAGTAGGCGCAAACCTCGAAAGAGACCGAGAAGGATGCGAAACCGTCTGAGAAGAGCCAGACAACTCTGCGATGATCGTGTTAGTGACTGCAAGATTGTGCATAGATTTGGCTCACGGGTAGAAGATCCATGACACGATGGTCAGCCATGCCAGACGCCCGTAGACATCAGCGCGGTCGTTTCCTTTCTGAAGAGCAGAATCTCTGAAGTTGACGGCGAGAGCGTAGAGCACCTGTCTCAACTGTCAAACACAAACCTCCGAGTCTTCCTCATGCTCATTACCACAACAAAGAGAGCCATGGAGATGACAAACCAAAACCACTTGACTGTTGTCACGATCGAGACCGTGCCCAGATAACCTCCCACAATCATGATAACTGCCGCAGGTGTTACATACACCTCTGCCTTTCCTCTACCTCTCTCTCACCGTCTGCTCCCATCACACCTCCAATAAGCGCAGGCTCAGCTCCAGCAATCAATCCGAGCTCGAGAATGATCAGGGCGGTAGTGATCGTCCAGTCGACATATCGTGCGTAGAAAAACTGCCTGCAGCCAGCAACTGCCGTCCACCCCTGGCCAGACAACATGGCAAAGTAGGACATGGTGGCAAGGCCACAGATGAAGACATTGCAGTAGTAGTACACTTTCTGGGAGGTGGCGGGACCAACACGCGTGATGAAGATGATTGTTGAAACAGCCAGGATCAAGAAGGTGATAGTGAGAGCACCGACACCAGTAGAGCCGACCTCCTCAATGGTCGTGCATGCAGTAGGAGCCAGGCTCTGTGCAGCAAGCTGCTGGAGCACCTGCCATAGGATCAGGCTGCTGAAATATACAGGAATCCGTGCTGAACATGCACAGAATCCCACAAATCGAGCTTCTCATACACAGATACACAGCAAGATACACATCAAAACACATGTAAACATTCTCCTTGCACAACCTCCAGCACATTACACATTATGGTTTGGATATGATCAACCCCCGCCCGCCCCTCCAGAGCTTTTGGATGAGGCGAGAACAGCTAACAAAATTCACAATCGAGACCCTGCTGTCCAGATAACCTCCCAACAAAACTCTCTACATTTCAATGCAGGATCTCGTTCTCTGAACAAGGATTCCACAAATCGCTTCTGTTGCTCTGCTACATCCTCGAACGTTCATAGCACGCGATAAACGCTAAAAATCCATAATTCTTCCTTGGACAACGGTATACAAGGTTGAAACGACAACATCTGAATCGCTCAGAATTCCATTCGTCACAAAGAAACACCAACTAAAGCTGCTTCAAAAAAGGAGGGTGTATATTTCAATGGCGATCAGGCAAGAAAATCAGATGTCATGATACAGCTTCGAAGGAAACCATTATCATACAATTCTACACTTGATGCAAGCGCAAGGTCATCAAGAGATTGGATGTTTGAGCGATCAAGTCAAGAAAAAACTCACAACGTTGCATTGCAAACTTCATTTCTACCGTCATCGTAACATATCACATCGCAACATGATGCATGCAGAGCAAGAGCTCAGCGGTATCAGAGTTCAGGGAGCATACCATCGTGAGCGGCGTGACTCTTCGCAAAGACGCTTCGGGAAAAAAAACCTAAGGGGGGTGGGGTTGATGCGTAGGGTAGGGTGATGGAAAGTACCGGGTACTATGAGGGGATGTTTTATGGTAGGACATAGGGCAACGAGGTCCTGTACCCCTCAAAACGTTATCAGAGTGGGTTTTTTAGGTGGTCACTCGGAGGGGTAGGGGTACTCTTGCCAGTACCAGGTACTTCAACGGGTAGAAACACAATGAGGGAGGGTAGGGGACCCTCTCCCTGCCCCTGTATTAGTGGTAAGGGGAGGGGGTGGTAACTAGCTGGCTGTCTGCCATCGGGTCCCCGGGTCCTGAGCTCGCCGGGCTGAGTGAACAGGCTGGAAAGGTAGGGGTAGTCTCGTACGGAGATAAGGAAAAGTTTAGTACCGACTCCGAGTCTAGCCTGTTTATTTATTGAGTGAAGGTATCAGTTAAGTTTGGAGGACAGCAGTCACGGCGGCAGGATTGGGACCCTTTGGTTCTCGCTGTCTTTTCTCTTCTCGCCGTTTGGCCTGTGCGACAGTGTCAGGCTCAAGCCTCCTCGTCTCTCCTGATTGTCCTCGTACTGATTTTTAACTTAATTTTGAGTAAAGAGACTGAAAAAGATTCTGAGAAGGGCAAACCGGAGCAAGTTACGCTGCCAGGCCCCGGTTTACTCAAAGTTAAGTTAAAAATCAGTACTGGGTTGTCAAAAAAGTTTGGGGATGAGGGCATCTCAAGTTTGCTGTGGGCATGGTGGTTCTGGTTGGATGGGGAGCATGCCGGAGCCGGAGGCGGAGGAAGAGGAGGAGAGGAGGAGAGGATGGATCTGATGCATGGATGGGTTGAATCTGCAACGATCAGGACAAAGACGATGAGCGCGGCTGCAGGGTCCCTAGATCTGGCCATTTTGTTCCAAGACGCCACAGGGCTGCTGTACACAAATGGCGGCAAGGAAGCGCGAAGAAAGATGGAGGAACAGAGGAGTGAAGCGAGACAGCAGGAGAGAACCATGCTCCTGCAACGGCTAAAGAAAGCTGTTCAGGGAGTGTTCGCTCTTGTCATCAAAGCAGAGGATGATGATGTTGAAGCAGACGCAAGGGGAAGACGAGAAGTGGGGTCAAAGACACGTTTGCTCTACTCAGCTACTCGGGAGGTAGTGTGGTCTGTCTACAATATATTCATGCATGGTTTGATCAAGACAGGATTCAACGAGGATCCGGTATGGTCTCTCCTAAAACAGATTGTGGCAGCAGTCCCTAGCATTCAGTTGAATCTGCTCATGCTACAGAATCAGCCTTCTATCAAGACTCAGCGGGGCAAGGCTTGCGCCTTCTTGCATATGGCGATTGCAGACAAGTCTCTAGAGGAAATTATCGAATTCTGTGATATTCTGGGGCTCAAGGAGGACCGGTATGAAGAGTGGTCCTTCATGCGGGACCTCGAGACCCACAACACGCTGCCAACCCTCATTGTGGGTCTGGCACAAGTGGACTTGTCGTTTGACTGGATGGTGACGGACGAATATGCTACTGAGCTGAAGAGGAAGGAGCCCTGCTCTGTCTGGGGTCATGGAGGACTCGCACCTATACCTGAAGAAGACGAGCACCTTGTTCAACGAAGGGTACAAGTGCGGCCGGTTCGTACCAAGGCCAAGAGCAAGGTGAAATTTACTGTGGTGCCGTGGCGTGCTGTGATGTGCTTGGCAGGTGGTCAGCATCGACAAGATGGACGAGAGTGATGGACATCTCTCGCCAGTAGATGTGAGCAAGTTGATCGATTCCATCAACCTCTCAGTGGACGTCTCGGAGGCCCTTGGGCACATCCCAGAGATGCATGAAGACGAGCAGAGCAGCAGCTTCCAGTGCGATGACAACTGTCCGATGGTAGGCGATTGGAACAGCACCTTCGAGGTCCCGATGACCACGGAACCTCCGCTGGACGACAACAGGACTGTTGATTTCAACGTTTCTCCTGTACTGCAGGAGCTGGACAGGAGTGAGAACGACTGTGACCATTATCTAAATCTGGAGTCTCCGCTGACCGGGAGGATCCAGCTGGGGCAGCATGTGAGTTCGCTCGTCTCTGACTCTTTGTTCAGCTCACCTGCTCCTGCGAACCGCGACAACGGAGCAGGTTCAGAGATAGTTAACGATCGCACTGTACATAAGGATGAGATTGAGGAGAACCATGAATCGAGCGATTATTCTTGGGAACCAAATGCTTCTCAGCTTCTAGCAGCAGGAGATGGGACTGCTGGAATGTTTGAAACTCCTGCTGATCGCCGGCCTCACCTGGAGGTTTCACAAGATTTCAAGGAGCTCGACACAGGAGCCGTATTCTCCATGCGCGTCAAGTCAAAGCAAGAGCAAGTGGGTCTGAATGGTGGTGTGTGTACTGCAACACCTGACACGTGGGAGGAGGAGGATGGGGTTTGCGATAGAAATCAAACATATCATGGGTCTCAGGGCCAGTTGGAGTCTTCTGCTGCCCAGCACAATAGCTCTTCCATGGATAGATCGTGGGGGGAATCATCAATTGCGTCAACGAGGGATTTATCAGACCGAGAAGTTAGCGCTGCTGCAAGAGAACCCGATGTTCATCGTAGCAGAGATAGCGGGTCGGCCGAGAGCAGCACTCGCTCTCTCCGTTTTCTTGACGAGCAACCGGCGTTTGAACCAGGTCTGATCACGACAGAGGAAGCGGCTAGTAGCAGGCTCTTCCCAGCTTCCAACGTCTGCGCTGCTTGCGGGGACAAGGTGCCACAGAGTTCTGATGTGCGGGGAGGGTCTGAAGGGGTTTCAACAGGTTGGCACCGGATTCCTGGGCAACGCGAGGTTCTGCAACTACACGAGGACGTACTTCTGTCCTCGGTGCCACGTCAACGAGAAAAGTGTCATCATTTCCAAGGTCCTTAAACGATGGGACTTCACTCCTCGAAATGTCTCCAGCGCAGCCAAGGCATACCTGCAAGGTACTGCCGCTAGTAAGGCTCCCCCGCGTCCGATGTGACTGGTCCCCAGGGATCTACGAGCAGCCTCTCTTTAGCGCAGCAATGGACATCCCTCCATCTCTCCAGCAGAGGGTGAAACAGCTAGAGCAGATCAGAGACTTGAGGAGGAAAGCGAAGATACTGCGCGAGTGAGGCTTCCTTCCCCTGCCTCCCCATCCGCCTCTCCTCCTCTTCTCCCTCCCCTCATCTCCCATCTCCTCCATCAAGGAACGCTGATCAGCTGTGCCCAGTTACGTGGTGCAATGCTCAAACTTTCCCAACTCGCGCTGCCAGCAGGAAGACAGGATTGCGGCTGTGCACCTGCATGACAGGGACTACCTCGTTGCTGATGACGACTCGCTCTCCCTGCGGGACCTAGAGGAGGTAACCGTTCCTTCCCCGCTGCTGGGTGTTGATGCATGCCCCGTCTCCCAAGATCAACAACGGCATACTCAAGACGTTCCTGGAGTCGACGATCGAGCCATGGATGGAGCATGTGACGAGGCGCTGCTTGCTCTGCAGGGAGAAGGGATACGTCTGCGAGGTCGGAGGGCCCCCGGCAGGAGGAAGATTCTTTCTCTGATCCTTGTGCAGATTTGCAACTCCAAGGAAATCATCTTCCCCTTCGAGCTGGAGAAGGTCTCAAAGTGCGAACGTTGCGGCGCCATCTGCCACACCGCCTGCTCCACAAGATCGACGCGCTGCATGTAGGAATCGAGCGAGGGCCCGGGCTGGTCGATGACAATGGTGCAGGAGGTGCTTGCGGATCGAAAAGATCAAGCAGAAGAAACAGCAGACAAAGTGATCGTGCGGCAGGGCCCAAGTTCGCAGTGCCCGCCGGGTCAGCTCAACTTGTGACGGCCGGCCGGCGGGCCTGCCAGGAACTTCACGTGTGACTTGACCGTACACTGTACGGTCTGTCACAGTGCCGCGAACCGTGACGGTGGCATCGTGGCTGATAAACTAAGTGAAATGCTTCCGATTGTCCCGATCACGCTCCGGCGAGAGCCTCGGAGCCTTGCTGCACTCAGCGGCAGTCGTGCGGCACTGGCGGCGGGCGGCACTGACTGCGCGGCGCCGCCCAGCCGGTCACCACCGTAGCATCGCCGCCGACCGTACGGACGGTCCCGCCCCCGGCCGATACCGTGTGACGGTCGGCGGCGGGCCGGGCCCGGCCGGCCCGGCAGCGCGGCCCGGCGCTACCGCTTTCAGGTTTAGCTCTTAGGATCTCTTTTGTTTGCTGTGATTTTAAAAGTGGGGTGAGCTTTTGGGGGTACTGGTTCTCATCATACCACTGTGCTCTGTCAAATGGGGGGTAAGGGTAGTTTAGCTCTCGTGACAGGATTAACTAAAAGGTAGCGGCCGCAAAGGACTTTCCGCGACACCACCAACAAATTTCAAACCTCACATTAAATTTCATAAATACATATTGAAATTTTGAATATCCACATTGAAATGATGAAATTGTGTCTAATTCAACCCCTCAGGTAAATATTCACGTGGATTTCACGGGGCGGCCATGGCTTGGCGGGTTGGGTTGGTGGCGATCATGGCTGGCGGGGCCCTCGCAGGCTCTGCCTCCTCCTCCCCTCCCCTCGACCTCTCCTCATCAAAAATCTCTCCTTCTCCTCTCCCTCTTCTACAGCGTTCGCCTCTTCTCCTCAAACAGGCCTCCGGATCCCTACCAGCCGGCTGTGGGATCCAGCCCTTGGGGAGGCTGTATGGCGGAGGCGGCGGACGCAGCGCGAGCAGAGAAGGTATAACAGGACAGGGCTCGAAGAAACGAGCAGAGAGGAAAGAGAAAGAAGGTAAGCATCCTCGTCCTTGCTTTCAGAAGCCACGTTGTCCATGCTCGTGCGGCAGATTTAATCATAATTGCAGGGCAGAGGGCTATCCCGAGGATGAGCATTCGAGGCGGCAAGGAGGAGGCAACTATGGATGAAGGGAAGTCGAAGATCGATGAAGCTCTGTACAGTCGTCAGCTTTACGTGACCTGAGCCTTCTCCTCCCCACCCTCTGCTGACTGGCTTGTTCGCGTACGTCAGGTTATGGGGCACGATGCCATGCGCCGCATGCAGCAGTGTGATATTCTTTTGATCGGGTTGGGTGGGCTGGGGATTGAGATCGCAAAGGTAGACTGCTGGTCCCTCCCTCCGACCTCTTAGCCTGCGGCAGGACCTTGCCCTGGCCGGAGTCAAATCGCTGACCCTGCACGACCCCACCGAGGTCACGACGAGAGACCTGACTTCACAGTTCTACTGCACGGAAGAAGACTTAGGGAGGAACAGGATCGAGGTGAGACGCTCTCCTGCTCTGCTCTCGGCGCCAGCAGCTGATCGTTGGCGCAGGCTTCACTGGAGAAGCTCTCCTCCCTCAACCCGCACGTGAAGATTGACGTGCTTGAGGGGCCGATCAACGGCACTGTCATCTCCAAGTACAGCCTTGTGATCTGCTGCGAGAACTGCTTCGGGGAGTGCGTGAAGGTGAACGACGCCTGCCGCCACCATGGCGTCAAGTTCATGATGGCGCAAACCCGCGGGCTGGCCGGCAACATCTTTGTGGATCTGGGCAAGGACTTTGAGGTCTGGCCGCATGCTCGAGATGCTGCGGTGCATGAGACGTGCTGACACTCGCTGCCCTTCCCAGGTGACTGACACCAATGGGGAGAATCCTGTTCAGTTCATGGTCGGCTCCATAACGCAGGAGGAGGTTGGCGTCGTCATGACTCTGGACGAGCAGAGGCACGGGCTAGAGGACGGAGATCTGGTGACCTTCTCGGATGTGCAGGGCATGACGGAGCTCAACGGCATCGAGCCAGTGCCTATCAAGGTTCTGGGTCCTTACACCTTCACCATCGGCGACACTTCCAAGTACAGCGCGTACAAGAACGGAGGGTATGTGCACCAGGTGAAGAAGACTGCGAGGATTGACTTCAAGTCCCTGCGAGAGAGCTTGCTCGATCCTGAGTTCACGACGAGCGACTTCGCTAAGATCGAGCGTGAGAGGCAGCTCCTCCTCATCTTCCAGGCCATCGACAGCTTCTTCATCCAGTTCGGAGCCTTCCCGAGACCTGGAGACCAGCAGGACGCGGAGTATGTCCTGCAGATGGCGAATCATTTCAACCGTGAGATCATTGTGGAAGGGAAAGTTCTCAACAGGCAGCTGGTGGACAAGATCGATAAGAAACTTGTGCTCACCGTCGCCAAGATCGCGAGCGGGCAGCTGAGCCCGATGACTGCGGTCATTGGAAGCATCGCTGCGCAAGAGGCGCTGAAGGCGTGCTCGGGAAAGTTCATGCCGATCAAGCAGTTCTTCATGTTCGATGCTCTTGAGGCCCTGCCGGACAAGGAGCTGCCGATGAGCGAGTACGAGCAGACGGGCAGCCGTTACGACGCTCAGATCGCCGTGTTCGGGAAGACGCTGCAGAAGAGAATCGAGTCGCTCAAGTACTTCCTGGTGGGCGCAGGGGCCATCGGGTGCGAGATGCTGAAGAACTGGGCGATGATGGGAGTGGCGTGCGGGAGGGGGCAAGATTCACTGCACAGACATGGACGTAATCGAGAAGTCAAACCTGAACCGTCAGTTCCTCTTCCGCACCAGCGACATGCAGCAGCTCAAGTCGGAGACGGCAGGGCGGAGGGCCAAGGAGATGAACCCCTCGCTCAACATCGAGACTTACTCGGTCAAGGTCGGGTCGGACACGGAGGATGTGTTCGGCGACGATTTCTTCGAGAGCCTCGACGGAGTTTGTAATGCGCTTGACAACGTTCAAGCTCGTACGTACATGGACCAGCGATGTATCTACTTCCTCAAGCCCCTGCTCGAGAGCGGAACCCTTGGCACCAAGGTGAGAGAGTCTTAGACGATGAGGGGAGGAGGAGGAGGAGGAGGAGGAGGAGGAGGAGGAGGAGGAGGAGGAGGGTAGCAATGATGCGGGGGGTGATTCTGTAGAGGAGGAAAGGAGGAAAACCGACGGTGATGGTGGACCACTTGATTGCGTGCTAATCATGCAATGGTGGTGGTGGACATGACGATGACGATGACGATGATGACGAGCTTGAGGAGGAGGAGGAGGAGGAGGAGGAGGAGGAGGAGGAGAATCTGGTGGTGGTGGTGGTGGTGATGGTGACGATGATCGTCGTGCAGGGCAACGTGCAAGTTGTGATTCCGCGAATCACCGAGTCCTACAGCTCCTCTCACGACCCTCCCGAGAAGGCTATTCCTATCTGCACGCTCAAGAACTTTCCCAATGCGATCGAGCACACGATCCAGTGGGCGAGAGACGACTTTGAGGGAGTGTACAAGCAGGTGAAAGCGAGGAAGAGGAGAGAGGGGAAGAGGAGTAAAGGGGGAGCGGGGTCAGAGAAGAGGAAAAGAGAATGGAGGAGGGGATTTGAGCGGTAGGAGAGAGGGGAACACGGGGAGGGAGGGTGACCTTGGGAAGGAAGGAGGGAGGAGGAGAGGAGCATGAAGCTAACGTGCCATCCTCGTCAAGGTCATCGAAGATGCTGTTTCCTATATTTCAGACACTGAACGCTTCATTGAGAACCTGAAGCAGCAGGTCCTACTTCTTCTCGGCTTCTCCTTCCCGTTCCTCCCCTCGTACTTCTCCTCCTCCTCTTCTTCCTCCTCCTCCTCCTCCTCCTCCTCTCCCCCCCCCCCCCCCCCCATCTTTCCCTCTCCTCTCTCCTCTCCTCTTCACCTCCTCTCTTCTCAATTTCATCTTCATCTCCTCCTCCGCTTTCCTCTCACCCGCTGCCCGCAGCCAACAACGGCGCCAGCGACTGTCAAGGGCATCATCGCAACGCTGGGAGGCAGCAGGCCGAAAAGCTTCGAGGACTGCGTGGCGTGGGGGCGGCTGAGGTTCGAGGAGCTCTTCAACCATCAGATCCAGCAGCTCCTCGTCTCCTTCCCCCTCGATATGGTCACCACGAGCGGGCAGCCCTTCTGGTCGGGAGCCAAGAGGCCTCCCACACCCCTCCAATTCAGCGAGGAGGAGGAGTGGCATGTGGAGTTCGTCGTGGCGTCTGCCACGCTGCGGGCAAAGAACTTTGGCATCGAGGTGCCGGCGACCTTGGAGCGCTCGGACGTGATGAAGCTGGCGAGGAAGGTACGACGGGAGAGTGTCGGAGGAGAGGTAGGGGAGGCTGAGGGGAACGGGCAGGTCAAGGTGCCGGAGTTCGAGCCGAAGCAGGGGGTGAAGGTTGACCTCAACGACGGAGAGGCGAAGAAGGAGGGGGAGGATCAGGTGATGGAAGGGACCTCCGACTCGGATGCTCGGATGCTCTCCAGTCTCCCTCCTCTCTCCTCCTGCTCTTCGGTACAGCTGGAGCCCGTGGAGTTTGAGAAGGACGACGAGCTCCATATGGACTACGTTACCGCCTGCTCGAACCTCAGGGCGACCAACTACAACATCCCTGCTGCCGACAAGCACAAGACCAGAGTCAGTCGCCTCCTCCCTCTCCCTCTCCCTCTCCCTCTCCCTCCCCTTCTCCCTCCCTCTCCTCTCCCTCCCCTCCTCCCTCTCCCTCCCCCTCTTTCCCATCCTCCTCGTTCTCATCTCCATCTTGCCTTGCAGCTCATCGCCGGCAAGATCATTCCGGCCATCGCCACCACGACCTCCATGGTCACTGGCCTCGTCTGCCTCGAGCTCTACAAGCTCATCCAGAACAAGCCCGTGGAGCAGGTACCTCATTCTCATTATCACACTTTTTGCCACCCAATCCTCCCCATTCTCCTCCAGTTCCTTCACTCCCCTCCTCATCCCTTCCCTCATCCCCACCTTCCATCCCTTCCTTCCCTCCCTCGTGTCTTCTCGTATCTCCACCCATGTGTTTGGTTCCTCCTTCTCTCCTCTCCCCCACTTGCTCCTCCTCCTCCTCCTCCTCCACCTCCTCCTCCTCCACCGTCACTACCACCACCAGAAAGCCCCTGACTAGC
>NW_005434664.1:362957-386939 GCF_000315625.1 Guillardia theta CCMP2712
ATGATGATGATGATGATGATAATGATGATGATGATGATGAGGTCATGATGATGATGATGATGAGGTCATGATGATGATGATGATGATGATGATGATGATGATGATGATGATGATGATGATGATGATGATGCTGAGGTCATGATGATGATCATGATCATGATCATGATCATGATGATGATGAGGTCAAGATGGTGGTGGTCGAAGAAGAGGAGGAGCTGACACCCGTGCAGTACCGCGAGCACGAGTGGAACTTGTGGTCGCGCTTCGAGGTCCAGGGCAAGGACATGACGCTGGGGGGTTTCCTGCGGCACTTCATGGTGAGCGTGAGGAGGAGGGAGGAGGAGGAGCTGACGAGAGCGGGGGGGGGGCAGGAGGAGTACAAGCTGGAGGTCTCAATGGTCTCGTGCGGGGTCTCGATGATCTACAGCACGTTCAGCCCCAAGGCGAAGGAGAAACTGACGCGGCCGCTGCTGGACATCGTGAAGAAGGACGCCAAGGTGGAGGTAGGGGAGCACCAGAGGTACCTGATGCTCGAGATCTGCTGCAATGACGAGGAGGGGGAGGAGGTGGAGGCGCCGAGTGTGAGGTTTGCGTTGAGTTGATGGCATGTAATCTTGATAAACGACATGTAATCTGCCCCCCCCTCCTCCTGCCGCTCTCGCGGCATCCCGGGAACTCCATGGTACAATGCAGAGGCTCGAAGACGATCGCAAGCTCTGCGGGCAAAGAATACGAACAAGGAAAACTCACACCCACGTACTCCCGTCTCCTCCTCCTCCTCCTCCTCCGTCTCCTCCGTCTCTTCCTCTTCCTCCTCCTCCTCCGTCTCTGTCTCTTCCCCTGCTTCCGATATCCAAGGAGCCTGCACGAAGTTGTCAAAGTTGCGAGGCAGTCGAACGTGAGGCAGGAGCAAGACAGTGCAGGAGGAGAGCAGGAGAGCGGGAGAGAGCAGGAGCGAAGGAGCAGAGCCATGGGCAGGGACATCGTTTGCAGGATCGTCAACCCACCTGTCCTCCGGCAAGCAGCAGGGGACAGCTGATGGTAGAGAATGCTCGCGCTTGCCGTCCGCTGCAGGGGGCTGGGTTCCTGGAGGGCTCGCCTGCTCCCCCTCCCCCTCCCCTGCCCTCCTCGTCCTCTCTGCTGACCCGGCAGGCTCCTCACCTGACGCTTCTGCCCCAGCCAGGGGATGTTGGAGTCCTCCCGCTTCATCTCCTCCACTGGGAGGCTGCTGGGGGCCTGCCCAGCATCCTGCAGGAGGTCTCGGAGCAGCTGCCGGCCCCCCTTTCTCCTCGTCCCCCCCGAGCTGGGGACGGGATACCCCAGCCTCTTCTCGATCTGCAGGCGGAACTCTGCTGGGACCTGGACGGGGTTGGCGACGTTCTGCATGCAGAGGGGGCACTGCTCGTGGGTCTGCAGCCACTCGTCTATGCAGAGCTTGTGGAAGGTGTGCAGGCAAGGGAGCATCCGGATCCTCTCCCCCGTCCTGAAGCCGCTCAGGCAGATCATGCACTCCTTGTCCTCTGAGGTCGAGCTGTGCGAGTCCCTCGGCAGCGCCCGCGGCTCCTCCTCCTCCCTCTCCGCCCGCTCGATGTCGAAGTTCAGCTCCCTCCTCACGAACTGCTTCTTGAACTGCAGGTACGTCGGGACCTTGGAACCGCGGGGAGGGGGCGCCCGGTCCTCGTGCCGCTCGGCGCTGGCAGGAGGAAGGTCGCCCGAGGAAGGGACGCGAGAGATCTGAGAAGGGAGGCGAGGGGAGGCGATGCTGATCTTGCGGAAACCGCAGGAGAAAAGCGCGGGGTTCCTGACGTACAGGACGACCAGGCCGCCGATACAGGAGGAGCCCAGGAAGATGAGGACAGGGAGGAACACGTCCTTGCGGCAGGACAACCAAGAGCCGCATCCTACCTCCTGCTGGAGAGACGCCGACACGTTGGTCTGCACGATGGCGGGGGAGACCTTGGTGATCTTGGTGGAGGTCAGGACGTCCCCAGCTGCTGAGACAGCTGAGAACTCCGCCATCTCCAGCTCGAGCTGGGTGTCAGCGAGGCCCCCGGTGAACTTGAGGGAGAGGATGGAGTCGTGCAGGTTTCGAAGCACGCTCATGGCCGTGCGGTCATCGGCGACAGGGGGGAAGATGAGGAACTTGAGGGTGAAGAGAGAGCCGGCAGGGCCCATGGCCTCGAAGACGATGCAGGAGTCGGCGCGAACGCCGTTGCTCGCAGCTGTCGACAGGCTGGCCCTGAGGACCTGCTGGTCCTGGTTGCTGATGCGATCGACTGGGCGGAAGGAGAGGGTCCCAACGACGTAGGAGCTGGAGGAGACGAGGGAGGAGATGTCAAGTGAGCAGGTGTCTGCGGAGGAGATCGAGCCGCCGGTGCAGAGAAAGCCGAACTCGACCACACACTGGTCCGAGCAGCCGTCGCCCGAGTACACGTTGCTGTCGTCGCAGAACTCATGGAGCTCTCGAGCTCCGTTGCCGCTGTGGGGAAGGAGAGTCAGAGGAAGGGAGAGCAGAGCAGATGTCGTTACCAGCGCGGCTGAGGAGGTCCCTCTATCTGATTGTAGATCGACGCGCTGCCGAGATTCCCTCCAAGCTCCACCTTGCACTTTGGAAATTGATCGGGCACGAGGCAGCTGGACGGGGACGGGGACTGGCACTCCAGTCGTCCAACGAAGCAGGCGTCCTTGCTGGCACAAGAGGTGGGCTGACCTGACGCGCAGAGGGTCTTGAAGTAGAGGAGGCCGTCGGTACAGACAGGGCCAGGGCAGTTGAGGAACCATCGGGTGTACCCCGGGGCCCCAAAGATGAGGAAGGAGCTGGAGATGGCAAGGCTCCTGCTGAAGAGATCCCTGCGGGTGACGTCGGACGGGCGGTAGCGCTTGTCGAAGGAGCAGCCGTCTGCCTGAAGTCGGACGAGGAAGGCGACGTTGTCGGAGGAGGATCCGATGAGGAGGAGCGAGCCGAAGGAGAAGTCGGCGACCGAGACGGACTCTCCGAAGGCTCCTGCGTTGAAACTCGGCATCATGACGCACTTCTCCAGGAACTGGCCCGCCAGCTTCTGCTGGTCCCACAGGTAAGTCAGTACTGTGACCTTGCCCGGGATAGTTGAGTTGCCCGGGGCCCCGATGGCGAGGTAGCTGGGGCTGAGGGACAGCGAGCTGCCGAAGCCCAGGGCCAAGAAGGTTCGAGTGATGGTTGTGTACTGCTGGTTGCAGCTGGAGCCTGCGGTCGGCGTGAATAGGGGAAGCAAGAGGAAGCGGGACCGGAAAATTGTGGCAAGTGGCGACCAGGGCTATGAAGCAAGAGATCAAGGGGCAGGCAGGCAGGCAGGCAGGCAGGCAGGCAGGCAGGCAGGCAGGCAGGGCTTGCTTTCTTCTCTCACCTTGGGTCTGTATGCACGTGTGCATGTTGAAAACCTTCACTGCCCCGGGCCTGTCGATGCCATCGTCGACGTACACGTCTTCATCCATCCCAGTCGGCGCCCCCACGATCAGGACGTGCTGGTCGTGGACCATGGCGGCTCCGAAGGACTCGTCCTGGTCCTTGTGCTCGAAGAAGGACGAGCTCCAGCTGTACCGATCGCTCCTAGGGTCCTTCTCCACAAAGTACAGGCGGAAAAATCCGCAAAACTTGGGCTTCTTGTTGGCCCAGTACATGGAAACCCATGTACCTGTCACAGCAACGGTCGTGCCGTAGACAGAAAGTCCTTGGCCGAAGCATCCTGCCCCTGCTCCCTCCACCATCCTCCCGTACGTGGCAGAGAAGCAGTACTCGCAGGCAGTTATGCACTCGGCCAGCCCGAACAGGTTCTGATTGAACAAGAAGTCCGTCTCCAACCAGGTGGAAGGGAGAGTGGGGTTGTCCACAGACCTCCACTTCGTCCCAGTGGCATCGAGGGAGGAGCTCAGGATCCTGCACTTGACCTTGCTCTCGAACGCTAGACAGGCCATGGAGTCGGACGCAGCTGCCGCGATTACCTCGCTGCTATCCGACAAGGTTGTCAGAACCGTCTTTTCTGCCTGCTCGTAGATGAAGGAGGAGAGAGGGTTGAGCCTTGCAAACCAGCCCCCTCCCCTTCCTCCCACAGCCATCAGGTCGCCTGATCTCCCCACGCTCAAGGCTGTGCCCAAACTCCCGACGTCTGCCTGCTTCATCCCACGGACCCGGAAGTCCATGGGAGATACTGGGCAGTCGCAGCCCTGGATGCTGCACTGACTTTGAAGGAGCGATTTGCAGGCGATGGACTCGTTGCAGCATGCCTTCTTGTCCCTCCCAAGGTAGTCGGGGATGACGACGAGCTGTGTCAGGGTCTGCAAAGGGAAACTAGTAAAGATAAAAAGAGCCAACGGCGCCGATTGCATTTCAATTCAGAGTGCTGCAAATCAACGGAAGGTGATATCAACGATGTCTTACAAGCTCACTGTGATCCAGATTCGCTCATTCTGCTCCATTATCGTATAAGCTGGCTAGATCATCATATCGACTTTGGGTGAGTCAACAAGTAATTTGATGAGGGTGAGAGCTATCTTTCAAACATCATCATCGGACGTGGATTGTATCAACCAGCACTTGCGGCGACATAGACTGCCGTGCATTCCGCTCAGTCCCACCATCCGCTCTCCTCCGCCATGAATCTTGACCCCGTCGTCTCCATTCTTCCGCCTCCTGCCATGGAAAGATATCGCTAGGTCCAAAGCCGGGTCCCGAGGCACCGGGGCCAACCCCTCTTATCCAGTGGTTGTACCCCTGCTTGTACCCCTACTTTGACTGCATTTTCAGGGGATCATGGGGGTACTTGACCTAACGCTGAGTGAGACCTGCAGACCCCCCTCCAGATTAAAACGAAGCTGTAACTGAAACCTCGTGCTACCCCTACTTTTGAATATTTCAATCACCCCTACCTGGCTTCATTTGTCAATCAGTCTGTAACCGTCCAACTTAGACCGACTCAACTCAAGTCCTCTAACTTAGTAAGATGATGGGCTGAACCTGCAAACTAGAGAAGTGCGGTAACTCTCTAGCAGCCGATCAAACTTGATTCGTACGGACAGTGAAACTTGCCAAGTTCTCAGTTTACTGAATGGCAGGCTTCATCAAGTTGGGCCACGTTGACGGGTGACGCACGGCCGCCGAGCACGAGGTAGGCCAGTTAACTAGTTCACGATCATGGGCCGCGCATGTACGCTGCTGCGGCTACAGCCTTGGATACAAAGAGGATCAGTGATGACGGCTGAGTGAATATTCAGCTCAGCACAAGCTCTTCCTCGAGACCCCTGCGCAACACCGTGAGTCAAACGGTCGAGACCGTGCCGTCAACGCAGCCTGATATGGACAACTCACCAGGGGAGAAACAGCTGCTCCTGCTCGTCGAAGACATAGCAAAAAGGGCTGCTGGGCATAGCACAGTCGTCCCGAGAGCTGCACACCCAAACCTCGTACCTCCCGAGCATCATCCACCGACCCAGCCCGCCTGAGGAGACGGTCTGGTTTCTTGCCTGCAGTCCCTCGATGATGGTGGTCCACGTCTCGTTCATACTGCAGTTGAGATACTCGGGGTGAATGGCCCACTGCCGTACCGTCTCGTTGGCATGTGAAGCATTCCCAGCTGGAGCGAAGGCGGTGGAGGTGGCGGACGAGTCTCGGGCGATATCTGAGGTACTTGGAGGAGACCCTGGCGGGGGCGAAGATGGAATGGGCGAGGCCGATCGGCTTTCTGTGCACAGAGTTTCGTTCATGCATGGTACTAGCCCGGAATCGTATGAAGCAATCGGAGGCCAAGACGAATGATAGCAAGGCAGGTTGTTATTGGACAGGCCCAAAAAGTTGAGCTGAGGCATATTGGCGAAAGCCTGGGAGGAGATGCAGGAAAGTCTGTTTTCCTGGAGAAGCAACTGCTGAATCGACGAGAGCTTGCTGAAGACTCCTTCTGGCAAGCTAGACAGAGCATTGCGCTCGAGATTTAGGTGCTGCAAGCCCGTGAGCCTGTCGAAGACTCCTGCTGGCAAGCTGGACAGCTTGATGTTGCTGAGAATAAGCTGCTGCAAGCCCGTGAGACTGTCGAAGACTCCTGCTGGCAAGCTGGACAGCATGTTGTCGCTGAGAACAAGCAGCTGCAAGCCCGTGAGCCTGTCGAAGACTCCTGCTGGCAAGGTGGACAGCTGATTATTGCTGAGAATAAGCCGCTGCAAGCCCGTGAGACTGTCGAAGACTCCTGCTGGCAAGCTGGACAGATTAGGGTACATCAAATACAGCCCCGACAAGCCTGAGAGCCCGTCGAAGACTCCTGCAGGCAGACTCTCCAGCTTGTTGTCATAAAGGGTCAAAGTCAGACCCGCGAACCTGTTCAAGGCTCCGGCGGGAAGACTGGAGAAGACACGGTGGTCAATCCCTAGCCCGGTAAGGCTCGGGACTCTGTCGAAGAATCCTGCAGGTAGATTTTCCAGCTTGTTGCTGATGAGATGAAGCCCCCGCAAGTTTGAGAGTTTGTCAAAGGCTCCTGCTGGAATACTCCGAAACGTGTTGTTACTAAGATTCAGACTGACCAGGCCCGAGAGCCCGCCGAAGACTCCCACAGGTAGACTCTCCAAGTTGTTGTTGTCGAGTTGTAAGTACATCAATGTCGACAATCCGGGCCCGTCAAAAGTTCCGTTGTAGATATTGCGTATACCCAAATCACGATTGAGAGCCAGAAACGTACAATATGAACCACAGTCGCTTCCCTCCCTCGTCAACAAGCCCTCATCTGAGACATGGAACGTACAGCTCCCACAACTCACGCTGGCTGCTCCCTCAGCCTCCCATACCCATCCCTCCAGCACCCATAAGAGCACCAACAGCGATGACCGCATGCTCCTCGTTTCCGAATCGCGTCACACACAAGGGAAGTTGGGGATTATGAATGGTTTGTTGACTAGCCTCCGTAAAACAGACTAGTAGCGGTCAACAAACTTTTAGTAGCGGGGCTTGTAGTTTTTTTAATTGTTTACAATACTAATGAAAAATAATTGTATAGTTTCCTGGTACCCGCCGCACCTGGTAATAATAGTCTGTACTGAGGTGACCGGATCTTTCATTATGACATACGAGTGTTGCACTCAGACTGTGTCCTCGAGCCTTTAAAATCGACTAGTACTGATAGATTTTAGCCTAGTAGTGCAGGGTAGTGTGACCCATCTCAGCTGGGGCAGTCAAAACTTAAATAATACATTTTACTACAGACTCCCGCAGAAAAATAATTTTACTAGTCATGATGACTCCAGCAGAGCAACCAATATTATAGTTTTAGAGTAGATGACTTGACAGCAGTGGCGGCCAAAACTCAACAATAATAATGACTTACCGGGTGCCAGCAGCCCCCCATTATTATTTATAACTTACCGGGTGCCAGCAGCCCCCCGCTCCTCCGGGCAGTCACTGAGTCATGCGCCGCGGCGGCTGGAGGCTCCGGGCGGACACTGACTCTGTGAGTTACCTCTTTTAACTCTTTACCGGTACTAAAGACCGGTCCGGCGAAGTTAACTTTGATGTGTAAACCGGCGCCGGTGAACTGAAAACCTGAGTCTCTTATAGAAGCCTACAGACTTTCATAAGCCTGACAGGGCCTGAGCCGGGGGACTCCGGACTTGTCCTGCGCGCAGTTAAGTGAAGGTATCAGTAAGTTTGGGCCCCCAGACAGCCGCTGAGTCACCCAGTGGTTGGTTCTCGCTGCCAGTTTCTCTTCTGGCCGTTTGGCCTGTGCGACAGTGTCAGGGTCAAGCCTCCTCGACCGAGCGAGTCTCATTATTGTCCCAGGCTCGTACTGATTTTTAACTTAACTTTGAGTAAAAAAATTCGCTGAGGGGACCGGCGCCGCCGGCGGGCCCGGGTCCGACAGCGAGGCCCCGGGCCCGGCCGGCCGGACCCTTGAGCATTCGGAGGCATCATCCACCCACCGACAGTCTCCTACTACCCCTACCCCTAAGTTGAGCTAAAAGTACCCAGTGTCTGCTATCAATAATCCCATTGATAAGTACCCCTACCCCTTGTCCAATCCTGTAGACGAAAACCGAGAGCCATGCCCAAAGGGTTTCGCACTCTCCTCCTGCTCCTCCTCCTGCTCCTGCTGGATCTCGCTGCTGCTACCCAGCTGCCAGCTCTTCTTCTTCCCATCCTTTCAGTTCTTCCTTGTCTCGCAGCCTTCGCTCCCTCGCTCCTCTCCACCGCTCGGAAGGCTGAAACTTGCTGGGCGCGAGAGCCTATGGGTCGTATTCCCTGCTTTCCGCGGCAAAGCGCGAGAACAGTGGTCTCGATGAGCTCTGGGGGAGGAGGAAGCGATGATGGATACACGGGCGGTGACGAACTTGCCATCCGTATGATGATATCCAGGAATAGGATGGCAAGACAGGAAGCGGAAGGGAACAGGGAGTACGTGCCATTTGACGTGGCTGTAAAATGGGCAAGGAAACTCAAGCTGTGGAAGACGAAGGAGGAGTGGGAAGAGTGGATTTCCAGGAACCAAGAGGCCTTCCCCTACATTCCTCCTGATCCAGAAGATTATTACAAGAAGCGAGGTGTATGGTTGGGTTGGTCTTTCTGGACAGGAGCTTCAGACGGCGATACGGATTCCTGATGATAGAGCGCAGAGAGGTTGCACTGAGAGAATGGGGAGAACGAAGCTATCAGAGAGATGGATGGAGCAAGAGAGGGAGAGGAAGGATGGGACATCCCAGGAAAAGAGGGCTGGATTATGAAGGCGAGCACAGAGGAGGAATGGTCAATCAAAGGGCGTCAGCGACTGTGATCTTCCCGTCTTGGGCACTGCACGACAGATGGTATCAGCACGGGATAGCAACGGCGGGTCATCACCAACCTGATGAGGGTGATACCATCGCCGGATGCGAAGAAGTTGATGAAAGGCTTCACGTCCTTGCTCACTTGGTTGAGGCGAAACCCTGGGAGGAGCCAACACGATTTCACGATGCCATGTCCCTCCCTCCCTCCCTCCCCGCCTGCCTGACTGCCCACCTCTCCCCCTTCCCTCCTTTCTCCCTGCTCCTCCCTGCCAGCCCTCCCCACCCTGCCGATCCAGCTCTCGGCCTTACATTCTTTGTTGTCGACGCAGAAGCGCAGGGTCCCCCAATCTCTGCTGCATGTGTCACAGACGGGTATCAGCCGGCGCATCTTTGACCTGTTGAGCTCCATCTTCACGATGGACCCATCCTTGAAGGAGTATCTGTGCTTCCTGTCGAGAACAACGTCACCTGCGCCGCCTCCCCTCCTCGTGGTAACGCACCGGAACTTCCTCTTCGTCTCTAGAGTCACGTCACCGATTCCTCGGATGTGGACGTCGAGCTGAGAAGTAACTATGAGGAGAGCAAGAGGGACGACGCGGAGTACCCGCTGCCCGCTCTCAGGCTCAGGTATGATCCTCTGTACAAGGGGGTTGCGTGCAGCGGCTGGAATCGTGTCATCCTTTCCTCTCCTTCTTAACAGGACACACCTCTCTGCGTGACGTATACGCATCCTGTGCTACACAGCATCCAAGCTGGAGATCTGGACCAAGAACGATTTCAGGAGGCACTCGGCCGTGAGGAAAGTGAGAGCAAAGATCTCAGCGACAGCAAAGGTCAGAAAGAAAGATCACGAAGAGCAAACGAGGGGCAAGATGGCCCTGCATGTACGATTGAAGCTGACTCACAAAAGAAATTTTGCGAAGCACTCAGCCGGGTCGACGGGAAATTCCGCGACGCCCTAAGGGAGGAGGTCGTCAAAGGTCGTCATACTAGCAGTTGGAGGTCCGAAGACTCACGATGTAACCCGTGCTCCTCAACTTATCTGCCAAGAGTTCATAGGGGAACAAAATCAAACTCGCCTCACTGATCTCCCCGTGGAGATCCCTCACCTATACGGACGGTCCATCGGCTGATTCCGTTCGTCATGTCCTTCCCCCAGAATGCTGCAGGGAGTCTCATCATCTCAGCTCAACGGAAACTCTTCAACGTCACCGAAGGATGGGAAGTTCATCTGAACCCTCTTGCGAACGACTCGTCCTCCCTTCTCCTCGTGAGCAAGTGACGAGCAAGGGGGCAGGCGGTCACCTCCAACATGTGAAGTCCGCGTCCCAACAGGTTGGGGTCGAATCGATGCTCACTGCATCCAGGTCAGCGGAGAGGGGAGGAGGATGGAGACAACATTGGAACAAGGTGCGACCCTGGAAGCTCTGAGAAGACCTGTCCTTGATGATCAAGAGGGGTGGGAAGGGGAGAGGGGGAGGGGGCGGAATGGAGAAGGAGTGGAAGAGGTGCGATCGATGTTTCTGAACGAGAAGAAACAAATGTTTTTGAACGTCGACAACCTTTTTCTCGTGCAAAGCCGCATCCTCGAGCATTTTCTGAAATCACCGAATCAGTTTTGAACCAGCAGGCTGTGCTTGTCAACCTTTTCCTTCACCGCCTGTTTTTCATCTCTCTTCGCCCACTTCCTTACCTTCCTCCTCTTCCAAACCGACAAATCACTTCCCAGCATTCGGAATGCAACCCCTTTCAGCAAACCTGTTTAGCCGATGACAACTTGACCCACTCTGACATGCTCATCCGATGCTTCAGCCTTTGCAACTCCTGCGGGAGAAATGCTGGTCAAACCGATGATACGAATTATGAAGCAGACCTGATAGCTCATGTCCCTGCCACCTTCCGTCAGTTCGTGGACACATCATCACGCTGCATTTACCTTCGAGCCTTTCCGATTTCATCTGCAGTCACGAGGTAGACAGGATATTTCTCCTTCTCCTGAGGCTTAATGATAGCTTGATCATAATCCTTGCCTCCATCACGAGTTTTGCGATTGTTTTTATCCTTAGCACCACGCTCGCTCGAGTCCTTCTCTTTGGAATCTGCTGATTTCCCATCCGGTTCTTCGGAGAGGGCTTCAAATCCTGGAATTCAAGTTTGTGAGAAAACGAGGAGCATCAAGCAAAAACTCATCACCGCTCATTTCCTCCGCGTCTTCTTCCTTCTTGAAATCTTCTAGCAGATTCCAACCAGCCGACTTCTGCTGCTCAAGTCGAGCCTCTGTCGCCAGCCCCCCACCACCTTCCGTTTCCCGCTCCCCGGGGATGCTGGTGAAGTCGCATGCAGCCCTGAATCTTGCCGCCTGTCGAACTCATAAGTCGCTTCCGCAGACTCTCATCGCAAGCTCCACCAGCTGCCACTTGGCCAGGGGAGTACCCAACGCATGCTTGGCGAGCGCCGCTTCAAAGTGACGCCGCTCGAGAAGTTTGCTCAAGTCGTTGCCGTCCACGAGGGTCATGAGTTGCTTTGCCTGTCATGCAGCGCTCAGCCATGGCGAGTAGCACAACACATCCATCATCAAGGTGTCACCTGGTCAGCATTGGCTGAGAGGCCGTAAAAGGAGAATACCTCCTTCACCCTTGACAGCGAAATGCCCTGTGCGTTCAGCTCCCCGTACTGATTGATCACCAGCTGCCAATTGTCCACCGTACTTCCACCCCTCAGCACCTCTTGAAGGCAGGGAGGCTGCTGCAGGAGGGGGCCGCTGCTCAGGATGAGGGGAAAGTAACGATATTGCCTCCTAGCTGGCAAGTTCGATCCCCCTCCAGGATAGAGCTGATCCGATAGTACAAGGGAGTCATCAGAGAGCTCGAGGAAGAAGAAAAAGTAGAGAACGAGGATGAGCATGCGATACCGGTCCCTTCATGCCCAAAGTTAGCGTTCCACTTGCATGCGCCTCCCAAACTCACATCACTGCCGTGCTCGGTTCAGGAAGATGAGTCAGCCGCCATGAGCACCTCTGAACGAGGCTCCTTCTTCGCATGCATAGCAACTATCCTCCTCCTTTCTCCCTCCTCCCCTCTTCCTGCATCGGTCTCTCCCTCTCTCCTCCCATTCATTCGCCACCATCCTACTGCTGCATCGTGACCGGACGCATATCGACCTTCACTCAACAATTTTCATCCCCTCATCCCCGCTCACACAGCCACCAGCTGCTGAGGCGCCACTGCTGCTGAGCGCGCACCGTGGCACCGTGCCACTGCAGGGCCGTGCCAGTCACAGGTCTGAGTCGGGCTCGGATCCTGACGACCGCGCGGCCTCTGATCGGCCCGCCGGGATCGGACTCGGAACTTCCGGGTGATCATCGCGCGTGCCAATGGGCCGCGGCGGCAGGCCCGACAGTGAGGCCTGAGTCCGACACTGGCAGCAGTGCGATCACCGGAATAGGCTGCCTATTCCGGCCGGCGGCCTCAGGAGTCGGGGCCGCTCTTCAACGCCCGGCCGGTGGACCACACCGCCGAGTTAGCGGCGCCCCGGCGGCGGCGTACGGTACGGCGGGCTCGTCACCGAGTCGCGTGAGACTCGACAACAGGCGTGCACGTGCATGTATTGAGGAAAAGGCTCTAGAACGCGAAGTCCTTCTCTGTTTCAAGCAGCTCCGACTCGGCAGGTCACAGGAATTGTATCCACTGATCCACAGCGGACTCTGTCCCATACCATTCGTACGTCTCGGGCAGGCGCAGGCTCTTGCCGGGTGTCGGAACGAACGCCTGAAACAAGAGAGAGAGCAAGAGAGTTAGGGAATAGGATAGCGATGTTGGGATCGCAAAGTGAACCGCGTGGTTGCAGTTTTCGATGATCACGGATCTGCATTCCGCAAGCACAGCAACCTCGACTGGAATCAAACCTTGCTGGCCATCAGCATCGCGCGACGGAGCAGAGACACCTTACCGTCTCCCTCTGTCTCAAACGCCTTCCCTGAGAGGGGGAAGTACCTTGAACGAGGCAAAACTCAGTCAAAAAATTGTACACTCCAGATGCAGAATGAGGGCCATACGATGCCAGCGCAACGATCTCTTCCAACTTGGGAAGCTCGTCAGCACCGAGGACTCCGCCTCCAACAGCAGCTCACCAGCTTGCTACGTCGCTGCTTCTCATCCCACAGCTTCTCCCCCACTTTGCTGATCACGTCCATAAGGCCCCTGGGCGTGACGGTCCCCTTGCCCGCTACCTGCGCCACCTCGTCACCAGTGTGGCAGCCAGCGACAGTCAGCATCTCACGCAAGTCACGGCACTGGCATCGAGGGGAAAGCCGTTGGGGAAGTTCTCGTTGATGTACGAGAGGAGCCCTCGCGTTTGATCCACAGCTGTGAGAGGAGCGGAGAGCATCGAAGGGGACCAGAGAAGGAGAGTCATTGGAGGCTCGGTGGGTCAGGTAGCAGGCCCACCTGAGACGATCGAGTCTTTCGGGGGAGGGTTATGTGGAGTTCCCAAGGTCACCAATGACCGGATCCTCTTCTTCGCCTTCTCCTCTCCGAGCACCTCGGCGATGTAGGAGCGCGCGACCCACCTGAATGCAAGCGGAGGTTGTAAGGACAGTTGTCAGCCTCCGCCACATGCTCAATCCTCACCCTCCAATGCTGTGGCCGAGGACAGCAACTTCAACGTCTACTCCGTAGTCCTTTTCCACCTGCTCGAAGGCGCGATCCAACGCAGAGTAGAAGAAGCCCAGGGTCTTGGAAGGGCGGAGGGATGCGGTGAAGAACTTGCCGGACATAGGCGTCATGCACAGCATGCATGCAAGTACTACTTCACCTCCTTGGTCAGGGTGGACGGAACAATCTTGAGCCAGTCGAGCCTGGAGAGAGGAGCAGGGTAAAGGTTGAAGCCTCGCTTCAGCAGCGTCTTCTGAAGATCTTCATAGTCGCGCTGGGTCCCGAACTGGGCAGGACAGAGAACCACTGGCTTGAGATTCTTCACATCAAGGCCCTCGGCACCCTGAATCATCGATGTTGTATCGACTTGAGAAAACAGCGAGAGTGCAGGTCTTTGAGCAATCGGTCGACTGCGACCGACAACGGGGAGCCGGCAGGAAGGAAATGCATCCGCCAGGTCACATCGTAGCAGGAAGAGCGTACAGGACAAGAGAATGAGCGGACGCGTGAGGCAGATACTCCAGGAGGAGTGTAGAACCATGTTGAGACTGATAGAAGAACTAGAAGAACTTTCGCTCGTTCTTGTCCCTCCCCCTCCCTCCTCCTACTCGTCCTGCCTGGGAATTTCCTGGGAGTTTATAACCTACCACCCCGCCCCTTATTTGCCACAAATGTACCCCCACCTTTCCCATGATGACTTGGTACCCCTACTTTCCCATCAAAATCAGTCCACCCCTCCCCATCCTCCCTATCCCTGGATTCACCCACCCCTCACCTTCAGATACACTGAGGAATACAAGGAGGTGGTAGTGAATTCCTAAGGTAGTAAAGAAAATAGGGGTAGTGAGTGTGCTGGTGAAGGGGGTTAAAGGCAGTAAACAGGTAGGGTATACTTACATTTACTTTGAACGCTGGGTGGGGTCCAACAACCTCCGCCTCAGAGGGCAAAAGCCGTTGGCGCATGGCGTTGACAGCTGAAATGGGCATGAATGCAAGAGGGGCGGGAGGAGGAGGAGGATGATGGGAGGAGGAGGAGGAGGAAGAGGAGAGGGTATGGAAAGAAGGGTAAGGAAGAGAGGAAACGATTGTATGTGTTTGGGCAGCATGGAGAGAGACAATGGGTGAGGGGAAGCAAGTAGATGACGACTGGGAGTAGGGTTGGAAGGTAAAGTGCAAGTGCAGGGGATGGGAGAGGAGTGGTTACAGTTTGATTATCCATAGCAAAGCTTATCAGAGAAAAATAGAGACGAGAGACTTTTCCTTCCTTGCCCTCCAAAATGATGTCACACGACGTCTGACTTGAATTTGATGGACAAGATGTCGAAGGAAGTTCTGATGTCCCGGCGTCCCAACGCCATGGATACCATCGATGCAGCGAGGTGATTTCTATTCGGCTCATTGATGGATCCGTCTCCCCTTTCTCGCCTCTCATACCTCATACCCGTAAACTCTTGTCTCATGTCCAAGATCTCATGTCTGGTACAATTCTGTGACATTGTTGGTTTGAAACTTGCAGAATCAGCCATGGAGACGTGTACAAGAGCGGGGGATATCAGCCTCCTCCCATCTCAAACTACAAGGGTGTCATGCTCTGCGATCGTCCTACGACAAAGGTTCCTCCTTGGTTCTTCTCCTCCCGCTTGCTTGTCCTCTGTCCGCGAGATCAACACAAATGCATGTCCTTCTCACAGTTTCATTCATGCAGGGAGGAGCTGGGAAGACAGCTCAATCTGATGGTGGGCCGTTTGCGTGCGCTGTGGGGCCAGGATCGAAGTACGAAGCACTGGGACTGAACCCCTCGAGGTAGAGAGCTGGGGGGTGGGGCGTGGGGATGAGTTGGGGCGTCAGGGAGCAGCGAGCTGCCAAGTTGGCTGCGGACAACAAAGTTCGACCTCGGGAGGTTGTTCAAGCTCTAGGAAGACCTTGCAGGCGCGCTGAAGCTGTTCCAGGGCAACGACTTCCTGTCGAAGCACAAGAAGTGGCTCTCGCAGCTGGGGAAGGCAAAGCAACAGAGGATGGAGGACGAGGCCATGGCCGTGCAGGTGCTGGCGGCGATCGCCCTGGGATTATGCGATGCCTGATGCTTGCGCCAGGGTGCTATTGAGAAGACCAAGAAGTTCAAGGAATATGCTGCGAAGCTGCGTGCGAACATCCGGGAGGCGAAAGATCAACATGCTACGGGTACGACACCGTTCTCTTCCTAACCCCCCCCCCCCACCGCCCCCACCAATTCTTACCTCCCCCTCCCCTCTTCCTCACCCTGACAGCAGTGCGCAGGCTACCTTTCGCAAGAGGCACTGGAAGAGCACACGCGAAGCTCGATGAGCGGAGCTTCATCGAAGAGATCGTCGCAACAGGGGAAGCCCCAGAAACAGAAGGAGGCGAAGAAACCTGTGTGGGCCCTGACGGAGGAGGTAAGCAGAGCTCGATGCCGGGCATCCTAGTCGTAGCGTCTCCTCACTTGGTACACTTCTTGCCAGGGCCTGGAAGGAAGGGAAGAGGAGGAGCTGGATGAGCTGCTCAAGTTTACCAACAACCTTGTAAATTGCTAGAAGATGAAATGGAGGATTTCTCAGAGTTTGCGGCAGGACTACGACAAGTTCATCGAAGACTATGAAGTGAAGAATGCGCTGACAGCGGTCAAGAACAGGATAGCAGAGCTTGCACAGGGCAAGGTGGGAAAGAGAAGGAGGAGGAGGGGAGAGAGGACGAGGATGGTTGACATCGTCCACAGGATCGGATAAGGAGAGCGGAGGAGAATGGGCAGAATGAGGAGGAATCTGCTTTGGATCTTAACGACTCGGGAAGCGAGTGGAAGGAGGCGTTTGTAAAGGTATGCCTCGTCCTGTTCTACACATACCCTTCCTTCTCCTCATGTTGTCACTGCAGGGGTGGAATGAGGCAGAGAATCCGGACCGTCTGAATACCGCAAGGAGCGATAGGACGAACGTGTCAAGAGTGTCGCAGGCGACGTAAGCTCCCATCCTTCTCGCTCTCCTCTTCCTCCAGTCCGTCCCACGCTGCAGCCCCCCCCCCCCTCCTCCTTCCGTTCCTTCTGCTCCTCCTCCTGCTCCACCTCAGCTTCCTATGCTATACTCGCTAAACCTTTCCTCTTCGTGCCTCTTCCTCTTCGTCTCACTTGGATTCCAGTGCTCGCTCGCATAGGAGCGCTGCTGAAGATGATGCTCAATCCGTGGCAGCTTCGGATGTTTCCGATCGCGACGTTTCCATGCAGGCAAGACCTTTCTAACCATCTCGTCCTCATCTTGTTTTTCTGCTTCCAATCAACTACTCGTCCTCTCCCTCCCCCACTTACCTCCTCCCCTGTAGCCCCAACCTCCATGTCTGATTCTTTTCCTTTCAAGGTTGCTGAGCAGATCCTTAACACATCGAGAAGCTTGAGAAAAGTTCACTCCACTCGCTCCATCCGAGGGATTTTGGACAAGAAGGCGGTCAGTATCTCCTCCTCGTTCTCGTCCATCCTCCTCCTCCTCCTCCTCCTCCTTCTCCTCCTCCTCCTCCTCCTCCTCCTCCTCGCTCTACCCCTTTCCCCTCCCCCCTCGCTTACCCTTCATGCTTTGCAGAAGAAGATTCAGACCCTCGAAACTGTGGGTGAAGACGTGGACATCGGCCAGGGCATCAATCCTCCCATCTCCAAGGTCTGGCAAGCGGCTAGCTCCCTTCTTCCTCCTCTTGACCGGCTCTCATGGCAGGTATACGATGCGGAGGATCAAGGGGTAGCAGCGGGTGGAGGAAACAAGAAGCGGACTGTCGATGCTTCCAACCTCCCCTACCTTCATAGGAACCCAGCAGTCTGAGCTCGCCCCCCCTAAGCCTCTGATATTGTTTCTATGCTCTTTAGTACCTCGTTTGCAAACTTCAATTGACTTGTGGATGAACCAAACTTGTACTTGCTCCTCAGTCCGAGACGTTGACTCTCTCGCCTCCCGGACTCGCCGGACTCCGGAGTCCCGGGCCGGGCCCTGGCACCGTGGCAGTGGCCGGCCCCGCCGCCGGCTGAGTGACGGTGGCCCGGGCCCGACCCGGGCTAACTTAGTTTTAGACCTAAACCCTGTGGTCCGACAATCGGACGCTGCCCGGCGGGCACTGCTCAGAGTTCAGTGACGTCACGCGGCTCCGCTCAGCCTGGCCGGCCCGCTAAGTCCGAGGCTGAGTCAAAGAGAGTCACACAGGCTTCGGAACAGCGTAGGGTTGAGAGGGGATGTGGGCCACCGATCTGTCAAATTCGCATCACGTCTTTAGTCAGGGAGAGGGGATGGCGAACAAGGGTTTGGCCGTGAAGCTGCTCATGGTGGCGGCTGCGGTAACCTGGCAGCCGGGGCGAGGAGCATGCGGCAAACGATCAGCGTGAGAGATGCAGAGGAGATGGAGGAGGCTGATCACTGAGACCTCGGTGTGTTCGCAGCTCAGCAGGAGGGACCTGCTACTCCTGCACCAGCGACTACGGTTGCGCATGGTGCCAGCAAGGGACCCTGTTGGGAACGTGCACGTCCATGTGGGCAGCCGATACGACAAGGCCTTCGCCGCAGACCGACTGCACGAAGTGGTCGTACACGCAGACTGAGTGCCCGGCCGTGGCTTGCGAGTCGCTGCGTACCTGCATGTCTTGCGTAAGCCCTGAAGTCATTCCTCCACTGTCGATCTTGACGGCATCCTAGCTCTCTAGCCCGATATCCTTTCAGAACGGGCGATATGTGGGATGCGGATGGTGCAACGGCACTCAATCATGCTCAGCAGGCACTTGGGCTGGCAGCTCGACTATCGCAGGTGCAGCAATCAGTTGTGTTTGTCGTCCCTCGTCGATCATCTGACAGAGAGGGCGATGCAGTTTGTAGCGGATCGAACTGGACATTTGGGACCGGAAGATGCTCTTGCTGTGAGTGACCCCCTAGCTTCAGCTCAGTCTGAAAACATTCTGCGCAGTCAAGGGCTGCGATAACTGTACAGAAAACGACTGCGGGTAGACCCACTGACCGTTCTGATGCGCATCAGGCACAACTGAATGCTCATGCTAACCACAAGTCCTGTGCAGATGGTGCGAGACGACAGGCACTTGCATGCAGGGAGCCTTGTTTGCGGGCACTATGGGTCCCATCCTCCCTTCGGTTGACTACACTGTCGTAGACCCAGTGCTTGCTGCGGTGCGTTAGGATGGCGCATGGGAGCGACGTGGGTTGAAGCATCTTGCAGGCGCAGGAGACACTGTGGAATCAAACGAGGACACACCACCAGTGATCCCAACCTGACATGTGGACAACAAGAGCTCACGCCAGAGATCGCTCAGGTGGGAGAGCTTCCGCAACGGCCCGGGCTATGTCAGTGTCGAGAAGACGATGTGTCCAGATTGGTAAGTCAGCAAACCGAACAGGGCTGGGTACAGCTAACATGTTTCAAGGTACTGGAGCTCTTGTCCCTGCGATTACTATGCGACGTGCGAACGCTGCTTGTTGAAAGGCTCCTGCAGGCCAGTGGGCGGAAATTCTCTCTCCTGACAGCTCACGTCACATGACAGTTGGTGTATCCCTCGGCCGGAGGCGACGAAGGGGCAGGGAGTCTGCATGCCGATGGTTGATGCTGTCAGAGAGTGTAGGAGGGACAGAAACCTTGATTGGGGATGTACCGATCTACAGTTCTTCTGATCCAGAACTGGGCAACTGTCCCAAGTGGCAGGATTTGATGTTAAGTGCATGATGATGGAATTCTTGTACTGTAATTCCCTCACGCATGTGTTGCCTGGTCTGTCAGATCTCATGGGACTGGAAAACCACAGATGAAAGGATGTCATAGGTATCAAGTAAATATTATTTGTTTTCTTAGCTCCTTGTTATCTGTACACCTCCGTTCCTTCCCCACCAACAAGAACGTCAACTAGCGATCCTTTGCATCCTAAGTTTCACAGCATTAAGACAGTCTTTCTCGCATTTCCGTTTGTGTTGTGTAGTTTCAAGCGTCAAGGAAAGTACTGTAGTCGTTGTATGTGTCGTCGAAATCGTTTGTCTCGAAACCATCCATGTAGTTGTAGAAAGAAGGATCGAGGTCGGTGTCATGGATAAAGCTCTGTATGAAGCACAGTCACAACAGAATCAGGCAAGTCCTCATCAGAGTATTACAGTAGGCTGCCCATAATACTTCACGTAGGGGTATCGGGCTTCGGTGGACCTCGTCGCTTCGTCCTGCGTTTCAAGAACCTGCAGCATGTCAGGTCATTCACCGACGTGCATGCAGGTGATGATGTGAGGGATGAGCATGAAGGGGAAGCAGCTCTTACATCCCCAGTCAGCCTCGGGTCGGGGACGTAAGGCATCCCCAAAGTTCCAACTACGTCGGGCTCCCCATCGTACTCCTGGTACACCTGCAGGAAACCATTCACGTTCCCCGCGGCTCCGTCAGCAGTGCGAGCGCTACCGGACTGTACCAGGTGACCCCGTAGTCCTTCAACCTCTGCATCCTCAAGGCTACCGGGTTTGGCCTCGCTTGCAACAGCACCTGCATTGTTCAAGGACAAGTCAGGGCATCGTCCTCCGTCCCTCCACATGATCCCTCGCTCCCTCCTTCCCCTCACCTTTCGCTCATCCCTCAGATCGGCATTCAGGGCTACCACAAGGATCACCATCATCCCCATGGTAGCCGCCGCGCCCATGAGCAGGCGCTGGTCCTGCCTTGCCATTGCCCTGGCGGCTGTTCGACTCCGTGCCCTCGTCCCCGCTCAGGAAATTTCGCCCATCATCCCACCTCCGACACTGTGACTCCCGCCGGCCGGGCCGGCCGCCGGGTCCTGCGCCGGGTCGGTCACCCGGGCCCTCAGCGGCGGGTCACTGCCAGGGCACCCCCCGGCCCGGGAGTCCCGGCGATAAGCCTGCTGAGTCGGAAACTGGCTGGAGGCTGGAGGCTGAGCCTCGGAGCCTGGGCCAGCGGCCTGTGCCTGAGTCCGGGGCGGCCTGTACTAAGCCTAAGTTCTGAGTTCCGAGTCCGGGGGCCGCCCTGCCAACCCACCGTCCGGCGGGCCGGCGCCGGGCCCGACCGTCTCAGGAGTCCCGGAGTCGCCGGACGCCGTCCGATCATCAACGGTAGTACCGGCTAATAAGCATGGGGTCTTGTCTTCAGGGCCTCTCTCTCTCTCTCTTTCCCTCTCTTCTCCCTCTTTCTTTTCTCCTCATTCTCAGGCTCTCTCTTCAGAGTCTCTTTTCCTTTCTCACTATCTCTTAATCTTTTTCTTTCTCCTATCCTTTCAGTCCCTGTTATCTTCCTATCCTTGCTCTACTTATAAATACTCTTATCTCTGAAGTCAATTACCTATCTGCTCTAACTTCGCTACTGCATACAATGACTAGCCCCCCGCCGGCCCCGGGCGAATCACGGCACTGCTGCCACGCTCGGATGATGAATCATCCGAGTCGTGTACCTACTATGGGCCGGGCCCATCATCACTCACCAGCGGCGTGCCCGGCCGGGCCTTCAGCTGACTCACGGCGTCGCCGGGTGCCTCACGGTGGGAGTGATCGAAGAGTCAGGTTGATATGAACTTAATTAACTTCATTCACTTGTCCAGTCTCCGCTCCTCCTCTCATCCGCTCCGAGAATAATCAGCTGAAAAAGTTCCTCTGCGCTGCAAGGCCGAAGGGAGAGCCTCCCTGCCCGCCAGCTGGGAAGCTGCTCCTGTTCCTCACCGCGCTGGGCGTGACGGCGTCCAGGTTGAGCTCGACCTTGCCGCCGGGCAGGACCCCACCCCTCTTGGTTGACAGGGTGTCAACGTACCTTGAGGAGACCGGTCATGTGCAGAACAGTGCTACATCCTCCTCCTCCTCCTTCAATCCTCCTCCTCCTCATTTTCTATCAGAAGTCTCCTCCTCCTCCTCCTCCTCCTCCTCCTCCTCTCTCCCTCCTCCTCCTGCCCCTCGTTCCCACTCGTGCTCCTTCTCTACCAGAAACCTCTACATTCTTCTCCTCCTCTTCCTGCTCCTCCTCCTCCTCCTGCCGCTTCGTTTTAACATGTCTCCATTTTCTACCACAAGCCTCCTCTCCTGCCTCCTCCTCATCTATTTCCCGACCTCGTCTTCTCCCTCCCTCTACCTCAATCTGGCGCTGCTCTGATCGCTCGAAGAAGAATTCCCTCGAGGTCTTGCCTTGTTGCTGACGGCCCTGGAGGAAAGTGAGGGCGCGAGCCGACAC
Source organism: Guillardia theta CCMP2712 (assembly GCF_000315625.1). Taxonomy (NCBI): domain Eukaryota; class Cryptophyceae; order Pyrenomonadales; family Geminigeraceae; genus Guillardia; species Guillardia theta. The sequence continues at coordinate 384,572 of NW_005434664.1, forward strand.
ACGACCATGAGAATGAGGAGGAGGAAATGAGGAGGAGGAGGAGGAGGAGGAGGAGGAGGCGAGAGGAGGAGGAGGAGGCGAGAGGAGGAGGCAGAAGGAGTAGAGGGAGGGGGAGGAGGATGGGAAGGTAGTGGAGGAGGAGGAGGATTAAATCATAGTGAATGACCTGAAGGACTCCTCGTACCCGAAATCGTGCATGATGGGAGGAAACGAGTCAAGACTGGGGAGCATACAATCAGAGACTCTTCCCCTCCTCCCTCGCAGAAGCATGCGGCCTACCTGTCCCCGTTGTGAGCCTGGTCGGTGTACACATGCAGCGATCGCTGGTTGAGTCGCATCTCTCCTTCTGACATCCTGAACTGTTCCAAGAGTGTCGGACGAGGGGGAGGAACAGGAGGGACGGGGGAGGACGAGGGAGGGGAGGAAGAGATGGAGGTTCTAGAGGGTTTAGGAAGAGGAGGAAGGGTGAGGGGCGGGGAAGAGAAGGAAGGGCGGGAAGCAAGAGGAGAGCAGAGAGGGAGAGGGGGCAGAAGGAAAGGACGAAGGGGGATGGGCTTGTGAAGAACCTGATGCTTCCTCCTCTCCTTGTCCTGCTCCATCTGAATCCTTAGCTCCTCCCTGTAGCTCTCCTTCTGCTGCTGCCTGTCCCTCTCGCTCCTCTGCTGAGCGAGCAAGGTCTGCAGGTGCGAGGTTGGTGCGGAGTGAAGACGGAGGCAGTTTGTTTCACCTGCTGCTTCTCCTGCTCCAGCACCTCAAGCTGCCTTCGCTGCTCGACCAGCTTCTGCTCCTCTTGCCTCCTCTTCCTCTCCTCGATGCTCTCAGCCAGCGTTTCTCTGCAGGTTCCCGTTAGATCAGGCGGAAGGAAGAGGAGGAAAAGGCAGAGGACAAGGATGAGGATGAGGATGAAGACGAGGATAAGAACGAGGATGAGGATGAGAGAGGAGTAGAGTGAAGGACGAGGAGGAACAAAACAGGAGCGCATGCATTCGGAGTGAGACGGAGGAGGAGGAGTGGAGGACGCGGGACGAGCATCCTCCATTTTGCTACCGATAGTCGGCCTTGAGCATGCTTCTCTCTCGCTCCTTCCTCTTCTCAAGATCCTTCTGCTTCTCCTCCCATCTCAACAAGTCCTGCAGGAACCTGGAGGAGATTTCAGGGCTGACCGCGCTCGCAGAGAGGAGGAGGAAGAAGATGGAGGAGGGTAGGGACCGCACGTGCTGAGGAAAGAGGAAGGGGAAGGGGAGGGGGAGGGGAGAGTGCAAGGGAGAGTTGGAAAGCCCAACAGAAGTAGGGTAAGGAGATCTCGTGAGGGAACCTCTTCTCCTCTTCCTCTTGGATCTTCTTGTTTTTGTCTGCTCCGTCGCTTGCAAAGACCTCGAGCCGCCCGATCCTCTCTCTGCGCTTCTCCTCCATTTCTCTCCTCTTCCTCTCATTCTCGTCCAGCATGATGGCATACTGCAGTCGACCTCGATCAGGGATGGGCAGGAGCAGACAGGAGGGAGACGCAAGGGAGGGAGGAGAGGGAGGGAGGAGAGGGAGGGAGGGAGGAGAGGGAGGGAGGGAGGAGAGGGAGGGAGGGAGGAGAGGGAGGGAGGGAAAGAGGTTAGGGGAGATAAGGAAAGTTTCAAGTACAAGGTGATAGAATAGAGGGAGCCAAGCAACGTGTCTTATCTTTCATCTCGTTAGATTTTAATGAAACAAACTGTCTTCCTGACACGAATGACAAAAACCTCCATAAAGCGAGAAAGGGAGAAAATTGAGAAACAGACAAGACAAGACAAGACAAGACAAGACAAGACCAGACAAGACAAGACCAGATCTGTGTCTGTTACATGCTCCCTTCGATCGTTATGTTGAACGAGCGCTTGATAAGCTGTGAGTAGGGATCGACAGCGTTGTATGCTCCTGGCCCTGCGACCGCAACCCGTCATGGTCAACCTCCTTCACCCTCACGCCCGCACCGGGTGTTGCCTGCGCCTTCATCGAGAACCTCGGGCCCGCTCCGAAAGTTGCCTGGCATGAGGCACTCAGAACGAGGAGAAGGAAGTAGATATGCAAGGAGGAGGTGGTGGTGGTGGTAATGTGGTGGTGGAGGTGGTGGAGGAGGTGGTAGAGCAGGAGGAGGAGGTGGTGGTGGTGGAGCAGGAGGAGCAGGAGGAGCAGGAGGAGCAGGAGGAGCAGGAGGAGCAGGAGATTGAGGGAAGGAAAAGAGGGAAAAGTTTGTCTTACAGAGGTCAAGTCCTCCCCTAAAAGTGCTTTTCGCTTCTGAAGCTTCTGAAGCTCGCTGTTGAGCTGCACAACAAGTCACCAACCCTAATTGAGTTGAGGAGGTGGTGGTAGTGGTAGTGGTGTTGGGAGGGGAAGGGGA
>NW_005434664.1:387365-389698 GCF_000315625.1 Guillardia theta CCMP2712
CTCTACTTCTGACCTCCTCCTCTGCTCCCTCTCCACCCGCACTGCATGGTTCCGATCTCGCAGCTGTCGGTCGTACATCTCCTTAACCCTCGATGCCTCCTCCTTCTGCTTCTGCTTGCTTCGCTGCTCCTCCTCCCGCAGGACCTCCAGGCTTCTCTGCGCATCCTCGAGCTCCCTTTTCTTCTCCCTCTTTTCGCGCTCCTCACTCCTCCTCCGCTCCTCCATCTGCTGTTGGATGTACTCCATGTAGTCTTTCTGCTCCTGTTTCCTTTGCTCCTTCCACCCCTGCTCTCCCCTCACTGCTGCCTCGTCCTGTAGCCGCTGCAGCGCCGCCCATTCGTCCACTTCTCCTCGAGGACGCCGCGGCATGACAGAGTCGTGCGTCCTCTCCGTCGGCGACTTGCCGCCGTAGCGATACTCTGACGGCTTCCACATAGCTTCCCTGTCCAGCACTGGCGTGCATACGTCCCTATCCCCTCCTCTGCTCCTCCTGGAATCTCGTTCTCTCCTCTGCTCCTCCTCTTCCTCCTCCATCCTCCTCTCCATCTCCCTCCTCTCCCAATCCTCCCTTTGCGGCTCACTCCTCCTCGTCTGGGGAGAAGGATGGCGGGGCTCAATGTGCTGGCCGTACCGGTTGTGCTCGTGAGCCCCAACATGGGGTGTCCGTCCAGCGGCTCTGTGGCGATCCTCCTCCTCCTCTCTCCTCGCTGAGATTTCTCCAGAGTAAACTTTGATCCTCGTGATAAGACGGTTGAGGACGCTGGAAGGGCAGAAGAGAAGTTTGAATCAGCAGACGAGGAAACGCGAGGAAAAATGAACATGAGGAGGGGGGTGGAGATGAAGGAGGAGGGAGGAGGGAGATGAAGGAGGAGGGAGGAGGGAGGAGGGAGAAGGGAGGAGGGAGGAGGGAGAAGGGATGAAGGATGAGGGATGAGGGATGAGGGATGAGGGAGATGAAGGAGGAGGGAGGATGGACGAGGGAGGAGGGAGGAGGGAGGAGGGAGGGGAGCGGGGCCGGGAAGGATGCTGGAGGAGGTCAAGGATGCTAGTTGAGGTCAACGAGGAGATGAGGAGCAGGTACCTCTCGCTGACATCCTCTTCCGAGTCGTATTCCTCCAGCACCCTGTCAGCTGCCCCTTTCCTCTTTCTCAGCTGATCCAAACTCAATCCTCCCTCGTTGCAGAACGCTTGCAGTTCTCGATTGACCTAGAAACAAAGAAAGCCAAGTATCATTTACAAGGAAACAAAGTTTTCTTGGTCCTCCCTCCCCTACTTCCCCTCCCTCCATTTATTCTTCCTTGCTTCCTCCACTTTCTCCTAGTCCTCTCCCTCTCGCACACGCTGATCAGGCATCCTCCATCGCTCACCTTTCCCCTCCTCCTCGCTCTGAGTACAGACTCCCGGTCTCGGGCTCTGTGCGACCCACTCCTGCGGGGAGAGGATATGGCTTCCGATTGCCTATCGCTTTCCTTTCTCCTCGCAGCTTCTCCTGCTTGCTCGAGCCAAGGAGGCGTCCTGCTCCAGGGAACCCCATCGCCCTCCCGCTCATTGCGCGAGAAATGGGTGTAGGTTTCAGCGCGATACTGCGGCATCGATCAAGCAGCGAGAGCAACAGGAGGCATCCTCAAGAGAAGAAATGAACTCCACTCCAGCACGTTCTCTATTCCGTTTGCCTCCAACAACAGCCCAACTTCATCTTCTTTCAAGTTTGCACAGGAAGCTCTGCTTCAAGTTGACAACCTCGTTGGTCGTGTCTGTTCAACACCGTTAAATTTTAGCCTTGCATGCAATCATGAGTTCTAACAAGTTCGATACTGTTCATATGTTCATACAAGAGCAATCAGATGTTTTCTCTACTCCAAATGTCGCCTGCTGCATGCTGGATGCCCTCCACATGGAATCACGGGGGACTGGGAGTTTGTTAAGGCAGGGCAAGGCAGAGAGGGCGGGCGGGAGGGAGAGAAGACAAGAACACACGATACAGAGAAGAGAAAGGAGGAGAAGTCAGAATCGTTCTGCTCATCACACATATCGCTGAGCCCCGAGATCTGCCATGGTCTGACTTGCGCCTCAATATTCGATATGACCACCTAGTTCCCTCTTGTACCCTGATCTCCCATCCATGTAGCATCCTTCGCTCCTGTCCCTTCTACTCTCCTGCTCTCTCCTGCTCTCTCCTGCTCTCCTGCTCTTCTACTCTTCTCTATCGCTGCCGCCTGTCCGGCCCCTCCCTTGCCCCGTCCCCCTCCGGCCATTTTTGTTGTGTTGCTAACCGTTAGAGGGCCCAACTCGAAGTTTCTTCAGTGTTTTGACATTTTCCGTGCTTCCGGCCC
>NW_005434664.1:390435-392042 GCF_000315625.1 Guillardia theta CCMP2712
AAAAAAAAAACACACAGAAAACATACCAAAAAACACCGTACTACAAACCCCCTCGCTCCCTGCTCCCTGCTCCTTCCCTCCTTCCCTACTTGCCTCCCTCCTCTCTCTGACCCAGCCCAGGTCACTTTGAAGGAAACGTCGTGCAGCTGAATGGCCAGTGCGGCTTTGAGATCAGAGACGACGCGTCTGCCTACCTCTCTCGCAACCTCGTCATGCGGAACATTCACATGGGGTTCCTCATCTACAACGGTGCTTCCGGTCTCCTCCAGGTCCCTCTGCCTCCTGCTGCTGCTGCTGCTGCTGCTCCTGCTGCTGCTCCTGCTGCTGCTCCTGCTCCTGCTCCTCTGCTTCTCCTGCTGCTCCTGCTCCTTGCCCGTCGCCCCCTATCCTCATCCTCATCCTCATCGTTCCTCGTTCTCGTCCTCACTCCTCATATCCGTTTCCCCTCTCCCTTCCCCAATCGTTTTCTCGTTCTTACGATGATCGTAGGACAATGAGGTCGCCTGCAACGGCATGAGCGGCATTTGCGTCATGCTCAATTCCTCCCCCAACATCTCTAGGAATCTCATCCGCGATAATTGCCAGCATGGCATTTTCTTCACGCAAGGTTCCTGCTGCTGCTGCTGCTGCTCCTCCTCCTCCTCCTCCCTCCCCCTCCCCCTCCCCCTCCTCTCTCTCCTCTCCTCCCCTTCTCCTTTTCCTCTTCCTCCTCTTGCTCCTTCTGCTGCTCCTGCTTGTGCTCCTGCTCCTGCTGCTCTGTCTTCTGCATGCTGAGATTCGGGAGCAGGAGGGAAAGGGAACGTCGAGTCGAACCAGATTCACTCCAACAGGAAGCAAGGCGTTAGGATCGAAGGGCCGTCGGACCCCATCATACAGCGCAACACAATCTTCAACGGCCTCAAACATGGCATCCTCGTGTGCGACGGAGGTTGCCGATCCTCCATGCTACCTCTTTCCTCTTTGCTCCTTGCTCGTTCTTCCTGCCTCTTTTCTCCTTCCCCACCTCCCTCCCTTCCTTCCTCCATCACCTCTCCCCCTAACTTTCCCATTGCCTTGGTCCCTTCTCCTTCTCCCTCGCCCTCCCTCCCTCCCTCCTAACCGCGGTCTTACCTTCCTCCAGCACATTGCCTCTTATTTCTTCCTCCTCTCCTTCTTCCTCCTCTCCTTCCTCCTCCTCTCTCTTTCCTCTTCCTCCCCATGACCCTCGTGCTACAGGCCGAGGAACCATCCAGGGCAATAGCGTGCTGCGCAACAAGGGCAGCGGCATCAAGATCAGGAGCGAGGGGAGCCCTGTGGTCGCGGCCAATCGTTTCCATCACGGGGAGGGGAGGGGGATTCACGTCGCGTCTTCGGGCATGGGAGAAGTCTGCTGCAACTCCATTTACCAGAATGCGATGGAGGTACCGCTCCTCCTGCTCCACCTGCTCCTGCTGCTGCTCCTGCTCCTTCTCCTTCTCCTTCTCCTGCTCCTGCTCCTGCTGCTCCTGCTGCTCCTCTTTGTCCTTGTCTTCCATTGTCCTTTCCTTTCCGCCTCCTCGTTCTCCTCCTCATCCTGTTGCTGCTGCTGCTGCTGCTGCTGCTGCTGCTGCTGCTGCTGCTGCTCGCCT
>NW_005434664.1:392142-394591 GCF_000315625.1 Guillardia theta CCMP2712
GGGGGGGGGGGGGAGGGAGGGGGAGGGAGTAGCGACTCATTGCCATGTAGTCCATGACTTGTTGCGCAGGATGTTCCTAAGAGCTTGCTGAGGCCATGGAGGAGTCCGAACCCCTTGTGCGCTACTCCTCCCCTTCTGCTCCCTTCCAGCTTGCGCTGCTTCCTCCTCTTCTGCTCCTTTCCCACTTGCGCTGCTTCCTATTCTACAACTCCCCCCTGACATACGCACTAGGACGACGTCACCCTGAACGGGGATGACCAGCTCCAGTTCGTCAATTGCAGCCCCGACAGGACGGGCGTGTTCGGTGAAGAGATCGCTCCAACGTAAGGAGATGCGGCAGAGCGACGGCTGCGATGATGCTGACAACTGCTGCCAGCATCTCCGTCTTCAAGCAAGATGGCGCACTTCATGGCATGTACTCGACGATCAAGGACGCCATAGCGGCATCCGAGGAGGGATACACGGTCATGCTGGCCACTGGTGTCTTCGAGGAGGATTGCGTCATTGACAAGCCTCTGAAGATGGTTTCAAGGGACCATAACCTTCCCTTCGTCCACAAGGACCCGCTGGTATCGTCCGGGCTCATGTACGTGGGCTGCGGGATCATATCGAGGAGGAGGAGGGAGCCTTGCTTGCTCGTCAGGTGCGCTGGGGTGCATCTTAGCGGCATTGCCATCAGCCAGATCGACATACCCATCGACCTGGACGGCGACAAGGAGGGGGGAGGCGAAGCGCAGATGAATGGAGAGGAAGCACACGGTACGAGCGCTGTGGTGGTGGTGGAGGAGGGGCAGCTGTCGATGGAGAATTGCTATGTCTCTGCTGCCTTCGGGAGCTGCATCTCCATCAGGGGAGCGTCGTCCTCCATCTCCATGAAGAACTGCCGCATCATGGAAGGGTTTGGAGGGGGGATGAGGCTCGAGGACGGGAGCCATGGGCTGATGATCGAGTGCGACGTCGCATCCAACAAGGGGACGGGGGTGGTGGTCAACAACAAGTCGCACCTGATCATAGAGCACAGCCAGGTAGGAGGAGAGGGGAGGAGGAGAGGGGAAGAGGAGGAGGAGGAGGAGGAGGAGGGACGGAGGGATGGGGGTTAGAGCTGCACAAGGAGGAAGGGAGGAGGGGGAGGAGGCAGGGAAGTTGGGGAGTCGGGAAATGGGAAGACTTAGCCCTAGAGGAAGGAGTAGGAGTGGATTGATGGGGGAAGTAGGTTTAAGTATGTTTGAGAATCGTGAGGGGGTGGAGGGGGAGGAGCAGGAGCAGCAGGAGCAGGAGCAGGAGCAGGAGCAGGAGGAGCAGGAGGAGCAGGAGGAGGAGAAGGAGGAGGAAGATGAAGTGGTGAGTCGAGCCATTGACGATGGAGCAGGTGAGGGATGGGTTGGAGGACGGAGTTGTGTTCGACTGCTCTTCCACCGGATGCCTTGATCGATGTCAAGTGTTCAAGAACAGCGGGAGCGGAGTTGTCATATCGGGGGGCTCCGAGCCCGATGTGCAGGAGTGCAGGATATTTCAGAACTACAGGTGGGGAGGGAAGGGGCGGGACGGGGTCGGAGGGATGGCAAGAGGTAGTAGTAGGAGTAGGAGTAGTAGGAGGAGGAGGAGGAAGAGGAGTAGTAGTAGGAGGAAGAGGAGGAGGAGGAGGAGGAGGAGGAGGAGGTTGTGGTGGTGGTTGTGGTGGTGTTGTGGTGGTGGTGGATCAGGAGGGGGAGGAGGAGGTGATGGAAGGATGTTAGAGATGAAGCTGGGAAGAGAGTCAGGACGGAAACGGGGAAGAGAAGTGCAAGGAGGGGGCAAGTTGAAGGGAAGGAGGGGTGACACTGTTCTGCAGCTTCGGGGTCATGGTCAGAGACGTGGGGAGGGGAGAATCATGTCCAACGACATCTTCGAGAACGCCGGAGGAGAGGTGAAGTAGATTGGGAGGAGGAGGAGGAGGAGGAGGAGGAGGAGGAGGAGGAGGACTGAGATGAGAAATAGATCGAGATCAGAGGGAAGGGGAAAACCCCGCAAGTAGAGGGGAACAAGATCCACGATTCCTCGAGCAGTGGGATCAGCGTCGATGGAGGAGCAGGGAGGTTCTACGGGAACGAGATCTACTCCAACGCGAGAGCAGGTAAAGGATGGGCAAAAAGAGGAGGGGAAGGGAGCGGGAGGAGAATGAGGAGGAGAAGGAGGAGGAAAGACGCAAGGGGTTTGTTGATGCTTGCGACAAAGGGGTGAAGGTGAGGAACGAATCAAAGATTGAGTTCGTGAAGAACGTCGTGTGCGCGGGTAAACACAGCGGAGTTGTTGTCGAGTCGAGATCCAACGGTAAGTGCATGCTCTGCCGGGAGTTCTTCCGTCCTGCTCCCTCCCCTTGGATGCTCCTGCTGCTCGCCCGCCCACCCTCCATGCTTCCTCTCTCGGGCCCCCTTTGATGTCCGAACTCTCCTCCCCTCTTTCCTCCAAC
>NW_005434664.1:394691-395872 GCF_000315625.1 Guillardia theta CCMP2712
GATGATGATGATGATGATGATGATGATGATGATGATGATGATGATGATGATGATGATGATGATGATGATGATGGTGGTGGTTAGTGGTATGATGATGATGATGATGATGATGATGATGATGATGATGATGATGATGATGATGATGATGATGATGATGATGATGATGATGATGATGATGATGATGATGATGATGATGGGCAGGAGGATGATGAGGATGAGCACGAAGTTACTCAAGAGAATTCAGAGGGAAGAGGAAAGGAGTGCAAAGGGAGCGCTGGAGAAGCAGGAGCAGGTCACATGTACCTAGCAGCTGACTTGTATCGAGGAAGAGAGTTTGCACAAGGTCCTCAGGCAAGGACGGCGGCGGTCTTGAGTATTTCCTGAAGGTGGTAAAGGATGAGGAGAGGGGAGAAGAGTAGAAAGCAAAAGGCAGAGACGAAACACAGAAGAAGAGTGCAGCAAAAAGTCACCAGGGAAGACGGGGAAAGAAACTTGAAGTGGGAGGGAAGAAGGAAAGGAGAAGCAAGGGGGGGGGAGGTCACCTTGGGGGGAGAAGCTGGATTCTACGGGTAAGGCGCATGAGAACGTTTCTGCGATTGAGAGCTCTGTAGGGAGACTCTTCCTGGGGAGAGAGTGAGCAGAGCGAGGAAGTAAGGCAGGAAGTAGAAGAGAATGAGGGAGGAGGGGAGAGGCGGAAGCGATCAAAGACAAAGAGCAGAGAGAGAAGAGCAGAGGAATGAAATGAGCGAAGGTGAGAAGTGACTTCTTTCGATCGAGGAGAACTCGCGAAGTTCCTTGCTCGCATCTTGCTGGAAGCATCTATCAGGGCGTGCGAGAAGTTATAGGAGGATGGGGTAAGAAGGATGCGTGACGAGGACGAGGAAGTGAAGGAAGGTAGGGAGAGGAAGGAGGGGGAAAAGTAGAGAAAGAGAGAGGAGAGGAAGGGAGAGAGGAGAGGAAGGGAGAGGGAGAGGGAGAGGGAGAGGGAGAGGGAGAGGGAGGGAGCGTCACGTGAGGCAGAAACGGAAGCGTCGCTGTATCTGTTCGATTGCCCAGCTTTTTTCTTGTTCGACTCTCAGTACCTCGAGGATGTGAACAGCGTTGGTGCCACCTGCTGCATCTCAACAAGAAGTCTCTTACCGTACTCCCCCTCTCTCCCTTCCCCCTGTCCTCCTCCCTCC
>NW_005434664.1:396600-428587 GCF_000315625.1 Guillardia theta CCMP2712
GGAAGGGAGGGAGGGAGGAAGGGATGGAGGGAGGAAGGGAGGGAGGGAGGGATGGAGGGAGGAAGGGAGGGAGGGAGGGATGGAGGGAGGAAGGGAGGGAGGGAGGGATGGAGGGAGGAAGGGAGGGAGGGAGGGATGGAGGGGAGATTTCACGCGAATTGGCTTGTCTTCCTCAAGTCATGCTCGCTGAATGCCTCCTCCTCTCTACTCCTGTAGCAGGCAAGAAGGCCAAGCACGCAGCCGTTGTTGAGACGGAGAGGAAGAAACAGCTTGTGAGGCTCATAGAGTAAGGAGCCTTCTTTCACGGCTCTGCAGATCCGAAAAGATTTAAAGAGGGAAGCGAGACAAAGAAAGGGAGGGGGAGTAGTGACGGGGGCGGAGGAAGAGGTCAGGAGGAAGAGAGGATAAGGGGAGACTGCAGGGTAAAGACGTTGGGAAGGGCGAAGGAAGGGATGAAAAGAGGATGCGGGCAGGACGAGGGTACTTGCGGAGTTTGTCATCGTCGGGGCTGATGTCCTGCTCCTCGTTGAGACTGATGACATGCTTGTCACTGACTTTCCTCCTGCGAGATTCCCTGTAGGTCAGAGGACGCAGGATCATGTCATGTGCTGCTGCTCACTTGGAGGAGGCGAGGAGGAGATGCGGGATGTTCCGTGCTATGACGTACTCTTCTTGTCCTCCCTGGTTCGTCTTCCCCACTGTCCACAGGTCGACCCGGTTGGCCCGAATCATCTGAGAGGAGGAAAGAGCGACAAATCAAGAAAAGCTCGTTGTGTTAGCTGGAGATGAGAGAGAGAGAGAGTGAGAGAGAGAGTGAGAGTGAGAGAGAGTGAGAGAGAGAGAGAGAGAGAGAGAGAGAGAGAGAGAGAGAGAGAGAGAGAGAGAGAGAGAGAGAGAGAGAGAGAGATAGTGGTTGAAAGCATGAATCAAGGGGGAATGATGGTGGTTATGGTGTTGGTGTTGGTGATTGCAAGAGAGTAGTTTTAGTCTCGGTACTGCTGCTGGTGAAAACTTGAAAGGAGCAGCAGGAAAGTAAATGAAGGGCAGCATTCGCGTCGTCATTACCGCAGGGGAATAAAACATGAAAGGGTTGCACCTGTTTCATGCTATCTGAAATCGCAAAGAGAAAGCTTGATACGGTGTCGAGCTCTGATAATGAGTCAAGAATTGAAAGATCCACCACAACCACTTCCTCATCCTCCTCTTTCTTTCTCTTTTGTCGTCATCCTTCCGAATGTCCTCTTCCTGCTGCATGCTCTTCCCTCCTCGACTCCTCACCTGACGAGTAATCCACTGACAAGGTCTCCAACGACAGCACGTCACGTCTCAGCTCCTCCGTCAGAATCTCATCTTTGAATTTTCCCAACAGACACCTGATCCCCAATCGTCATCTCCTCTTCTTCTCTTCCTCTCCTTCTTCTCTCTCTCTGTCTCTCTCTCTGTCTCCCATCCCCCTCCCCCCTCCCTCCTCCCTCCCTTACAGAAAAACATCTGAAATCTGTTTTGCAAGAAACGCATCCGAGACGTCAAAATCTCCTGCAGCCTCTGGTGTCACACTCTCAGCCCTCCTCCCGTCTGGACCGCACCTGATCGCTTGTTGAAGAATGCGATGGCCCCACCACATGAAAGCTCTCCTCCCTCCTTCAAACACATCAAAGACGTGTCACGAGGTAGTCAGTAGAGTGACATTTGTTGAGACACTCTACCATCCTACCTGTTGCAGCACCGGGCAGCAGAGCATGTTGGACACGAACTTGGAACCGGGGAAGGAATCTCGTGCGGCGGAGAAGAAGGGGGAGGAGGATGCGGGGAACGGCAGGTTCACAACTTCCTGCATGAAAGCTCGCGTCAACGCCATGGGAGGGCTTCAGGACTTCAGTCTCGCTTCAGGCAAGTACGTCAACCTGTTTCTCGATGCACCTGGTCACAACACAGACGTCTTCAGCTCTGCGCGGCCCATCACTGGTGGAGATGTTGTGAGCACAGGTGAGCTCACAAGAACTGGTTGACGACGAACAGCTTGTCCGTCGGTTTCGGGATCAGAGCTCGAATCTGAAGAGGAGAAACTAAGTCAGACGCCACAAGGCACAAGAGGTGGATCAGTTGGAACAGTTCAGGTCATCCAGTACAACAGCGATGCACCGATGGGGGGGAAAGGAGCGAATGGTACCTCGTTCGTCTTCTGATCATTCTGAAAGAATTGAACTCCTTCACAATCCATCGCATTCGAGAGAGAGGCTGAGAACACCTGGACTGTCAGGTCAACACCGCTCCGTGAAAAGGGCATCAGGGATTTCCTTGAGAAGCTCGAAGAATGAGGTGGATTGTGACGACAGCGCTCGTATGTTTGCATTCATCACCTTTGCGATCACAACTATCATAATACTGCACAACTTGGAGCTTCTCCCACCATAATCGATCTCCCGAATATGTGTATCATCTCCGCGATCTCTCGGAGATTTGTCTGTCGGATGGAAGGAGATATGCTGTCCATCACGTCTATGAACTCCTTCACGTCCTTCTTGCTGCTCCTCAACGTCTTGGACACGATATCGTGAACCTTTCGTTTTTGTCCCTGCCTAGCAGTCAAGGAGGGCAACGAACAGGAAAAGGAGACAGAGATAATCATGTCAATGAAAATGATGAGGGTGATGATGTGATGTTGAGGTTCAGAGAGCGAAAAAGAGAATCATGATGAACGATCCACCGACGCTCAACATACAGGCAGGCAGGCAGGCAGGCAGGCAGGCAGGCAGACCAACAAAATTATGACGAATGGAACCATTTTTGCATCTCTTACATCTAGCGTTCGGGGCTGTGACATATGGAACGAGGCAGGTTCTGTCCCCCAAACCTTGAGCTTCGGAGGTTCAATCGCCTCTGGTTGCCAGATGTGATCAATTGAGGAGGTGGAGGAGAAGGAGGAGGAAGTGGTGGTGGTGGAGGAGAACGCATGGTGGTGGTGGTGGCAGTGGAAGAGGAGGAGGAGGAGGAGGAGGAGGAGGAGGACGCAAGGTGGAGGACGACAGGGAAATGTTGAGACGAAACGAGGAGGCACCGTCAGACGTTGACCGCACTGCGCTTGTCAAATTCTGGATCATATCCAACCATTCCACATGCTCGTGGGCTCCTGGAGGGCTTCCTCTCTCCCCATCCTCCTCTTCAGGAGCACTCCCCCCGATGCCGTTATCTTCTAGATGCGAGACGTGCATGGTCCGCTTGCCATGCTGCTCATGGTAGGACGAGTCCAACTCCGACGCATGCGTCTGCGCTGGTTTCGGGACGGCCCTTCGAACCATGTCCTTGTCAGGGCTGCTTCTCCTCTGCAGAGCAGGATCAGTCACGAGTCTCGTCCTCAAGCACAAGGGCTTCACGATGTTACCTGCAGCCTCTTGAGTTGCCTGTCCTTGGCTCGAACCTGACTGCAAGTCTAAGAGCGAGCAGGTAGGAGCAAGCGAACCTGCCTGGTCCTCGGCGTGCCGCAGGTTCGCAAGCAGACGCATCTTCTCCCTCTCATGCTGAGATTCATCCTCTCAGCACGGCTAGTGGGCAGGGCAAGCAACCTGGTCAGCTGACTGCCGGAGGATCCGATTCTCCTCTTGCGCATCCTGGTGCTGAAATCATCGAGGACAGGCAGAAGGCGGACAAACGGCAGAAGGAGGAGAGGAGTGAGCACGGGATGGAGGGAGACAGGACGGGACATGAGAAGAGAAAGAGGGGAAGAAGCAGAAGCAGAGGCAGAGGCAGAAGCAGAAACAGGGACATGGGCAGTACTGAGCAGGAGGAGGGGGAGGAGGAGGAGGATGAGGAGGAGGATGAGGATGAGGAGGAGTTGGTGGTGGTGGTGGTGGCGGCGGCGGCGGTAGAAAAGGGTGGGGGGTGGGGGTGGCATTGGACGGGGCGGCGACCTCCAGCAGCTTCTTGTATCTCACTAGGAGATCCGCCATGCAAGTTTGTCGCTGATTGACTTTTTTCTTTCCCGCCAAAACGACCGGGCATGCCGAGCGCCCGTGGCGATGTCGCCGATGCTGCAGATGTCGCCTCTCAGATCCGAGTTGAGCAGGTTGCACGCGCATGCTTGTGAGCGAGCCTGGAACTCAAGTGGTCGCAAGCTGAGACAAGTCTCAGCTTGGTGAGGAGGATGGGGAGGGGACGTCGGGGGAGGTTAGGGAGGACATGAACGAAGCTCGTCGTGGGGGAGAAGAGAGCCGCTACCGATAGGGCAGGAGGGGCAGCAGAAGAAGAAGATCCCTTGATCCCTTCTATGCCTCTTCGCATTGACTTAGGGCTGGTGGGGTTCAAGTTCGCCCTCTAGGGCCATCGTTCCAGCTGGGTTCACAACCAGTAATGCGCGAGCAAGGAGAGGGACGCGGCAAGCGTGAGAAGCATCAGCGGGTGCTGCTGCTCACGGTATTACCCTTGGAACAGTCTACGGTGAGAGGAGCACAACAAACTTGGAACGAGAAGAGCAAGGGACATGGAGCAGGTCGAAACACTTGACAACGTTTGCCAATATTTACAGAACCTCCCCAGTACTCCCAGCAACATGCCCAGCACCCTGCCCCACAAACACGGACTTCGCTATCTCCTCGGTCGAGAGGGAAGCTCGTCAGGTGGAGGGGAGGGGGTCCTGGGGCCCTTCCTGTCCGCCAACTCCGGCAGGTCCCCGGTGAAGGAAGTGTTGCTGAACGTCGTGTGTGCTCTGGGAGCATCCTCGTGGGTGTCGTAGGTGACGCTCTTGGCGATGGGAGGAAGCTGCTCGTTCGAGCCCCTCAAGTCATACGCCGAGTAGGACGTCTTCACGTTGCCCCTGGGGAACCCCTGGATGGTGTGCGAGCCGCGCAAGATGGACTGGTTGCCGCTGTAGGCCTTGATGAACGATGCTTTTGTCCTGCATATCTCCCCTCAGCACCGCACACGACGCTGTTCAGCAGCAGTACCTGGCCTTGGTAGGAGACGTGCTCCGCAGGGTTGACTTCTTGGCGAACTTGAGCTGGGAGCTAGAACTAACGAGTGGGTTAGACGCTCTTCAAAGCGCAGCATGCTCAGGAAGAAACCTGTGCGGATTCAGCACTGACTGCAGAGGCGACTGCCCATGGGATTGCGAGACCGCAGGGCGCTGACTGTGCGATCGTCTGTTCTTTGTCTTGGACCTCGCTTCCTCAAGGCTGTGCTTGATCGCTAGAGTCTTGATGTGCCCTTCGCCCCACTCCTTCTCTGCAACCTTGACCGCCTGCTCATAGGAGGCCAGAGCCTCGTCGACCATGTTGAGATGCTCCTGTTCCACCGCCAGGTTGTGCCAGGCGATCGCCAAGATGCTCGCGTCGTCCGTGGCGTTCTTTCCTCCGCCATTCTCGTCCTCGCGAACCTTCTGCTTGCGCGACGCGGCCATGGCTTCCAGGAGTTCGAGGGCGCACTGAGCATGCTCCAACGCAGGGCCATGCCTTCCTAGCTGTGACAGAGTCGCACACAGGTTCAGGTGAGTTCCTGCCGGGTTGTCGACCTCCTCGCTCGTGAGCTCAATCTTGAGCGCTTTCGCCAAGTATTGGAGAGCGGCATGGAGCTTGCCCCTCCTCTTGTAGAAGCAGCCGAAGTTGTTGAAGGTGACCGCTCTCAGCTTCATCCTCATCTTCTTGTCTCGGATGTAACCCGATGGGGACGTGAGGATCTCAGCTTTCTTCAGCAGCTCATAGGCCAGCAGGTGGTTGTCTAGGGGGCGAAAAGTCAGGCAGGCAGCAAGAGCAGGGCACGTCATGGCGGAGGAGAAGCATACCTCTCTGAAGGCTGTTCATCGCAAGAGTGTTGCAGCTGGTTGTAAAAATCTGACAGACCTTGCTGACTTCAGGGTGATCTGGGCCGAACAGCTCCTTCCGGACAAAGAGCCCTTTCTCCAGGTGCTCCAGCGCATCGAAGGGCTTGCTCTGCTGTTGCATGGCAGCATACATCTGATCGTGCTGCCTGATTCTCCGCTTGAGATCCGCCGCCTCATCTGGGGAGATATACGGTCTATTTGCCGGCGCATGCGCGACCCCGCTACCGCCGCCATTCTCTGCATCGGCCGCGGCTGCCGCTCCATACATTTTCCCTTTAGCCATGTACTCTGCTTCCCATGATCCTCCTTCACCACCGGCACCATCTTCCATCAGCCTTCGATCGCCGCCTGCTCCTGCTCCTGCTCCTGCTCCTCCCCCTCCCTCCTCCCTCCGACGCTCATCAGCCATGAAGCCAACCGTTAGTCCTGACCACCCCTGCTCGCCCCACCATCAAACACCTGTTGACTCGATACCCCTACCTCCCCGAAACACCCTACCCACTCACAATCACATGCAATGATGACACCCCTCCAAATATCCTTAAATGTACCCCACTTTAAAAGAATTTGCCTTCATGTTGTTACTATCACCCCCTCATTTGAAATACTACCCCCCAGACTCCTTCTCTAAGTGTCGATACCCCCACCCCCTTTAATAAAGTTCATCGTCCCTGAAGTAAGTTGACCACCGAAGGCCGGGAAAAGGAACAGGGGATAGAGGGGAAAAGAACGATGGTGGAGGGGAGGGAAACTGCACTTGAGGAGAAGGACCCAGCAAGGAAGACATGTTATCAGCTGTATGAATGATCGACAGAAGAACAACTCACACGTTGCTCTCTCTGTTTCTTTGAAGGAGGGTGGGAAGAGCGAAGCAACGAGGGATCGAGGTAGCAAGTTGCGGCACCGAGCGTATTTACATGTAAAATAAGGAAACAATAAGACTGTCACGATCTTTTACAGTCTGCATCAGTATCGAGGTTCACAAACTCGAACTCATCCTCGTCGAACAACTCTAACTTGCGCCTTTGCTCCTCCTTAGCGCGCAGAGCAGCAATCCTGTCCCTGTCAGTGAGAATCTCCAACGCCAGCACTTCCTCGTTCTGCGTCTACAAGCACAGGAAATTAGCGTCGCACGGGAGAGGCGCGCGCGCAAGGCTGCAGAGAAGAAGGAAGGAGGTGAAGGTGAGGGTGGGGGCCGGGTTGGAAGGAAGGGACCTCTTTCAGTGCCAAAGCCACGTCTTCCCTTCCAAACCCCAGCTTTTCCATCTGTGACACGAGCTCCTTTTTGTTCCCTCCTCTCAGCACCGTCGCACACGGAGAGCATGGGAGTGCGTACCTCGTCCACACTGGAGGTCGAGTACATGCCCGTGAGGATCTCAAGTGCCTTCGTAGCATCATTCTGCACACGGACCAGCACCTGCACTTCATCACCCTCCTGGGAACACGTCCCCACTCCTCTACCTTGAGCACATCGGCGCGAGAGAACCCGTTAGAACAGAGCTGATCGCACAGAACGGGGTTCGGAGACACCTTCCGCACACCTATCCTTCCCCCATGGATGGACTGCTTCCACCCGAACCCCGAGAACAGATTCGCGAACAAGCCCGTCGGTCTGCCCCCCGCTTGAGGAGCCTGTATCATCGTATCACTCAAACATAGTATCATGATGTAGGGTTACCTGGGGTCTTGGGCGCCTTGAGCCAGGTTTGAGCTCTCGCTGCATGCTCGTCCTCAATTCAGGACTTTCTGAGGCTGCTGGATCGGCAGCTGCTTCCTCCTCTTGCAAAGGTGGCGGCAGCTGGATGGCGGCGAAAAGAGGGTCAGACAAGACTCCAGGGGAGGAGTAAGGAGACAAGGAAAGAGCTCGTGCAAACACACCGCCGCAATGCACTCACATGCTGCTCTGCTCTCTGGACCGCATCAGCCGCGATCATCTTCAGCATCTTGAAGGCATCGGACATCTCATGGTGGTTCGTCTCGTGCAGTGCCTTGACCACTTCTTTGCACAGTCTCAAGAGCTCCCCGTACATTCTTGAGGGCTCGTCTGCGAACGCCATGGAGATCTTCTCGCCCGCTATCCTGAGCGCTGCCAGCACCGGGTAAGTACGACAACGAGAGAGGAGCTCGTGTACGTTCAAAGTCGTCGCACACTGACAGAGTTTCGTCGTGCTCTGCCATGAACGATCCAAGCTCGTCCTCGCTGGCCAAATAGATGTCCACCTCAGAATCATCCTGCGCTTCCAATCCACTTGGTTCCATCTGCAGAGATCATCGTCAAGCATCATGGCTGTGGCTCGAGAAGGCTCCTGCATCAGTCACATGTCGTAACCAGGTTCCTAGCTAGGGTTTGCAACACCCGCGGCAAAGTTCGTCGACACGGTGCTTTACAGGCGACCATCTCTCATACTCTTCTGGGTTTCAATCTACACACATGCATGTAACTGTCTCTATCTCCCTCTTCCCTCCCTTGTCTCTCCATCCCTCACTTCGGCTCTACCCCACCGGTTTCCTCCCTGCATTTTTGGCCTTCCGATCTTGTACTCGATCGGATGTAACCGGTTGAACTTGGTCGGGGTCCTGAAACTGCTGTAACCGACAGTAGTTACAACGGTCGCCCGGAAATAGGAGAATGCTATAAATGGCGGAGGGAGGAGGGGACGGGAGGGCAACAATGGGGGGCAGGATGCAGCAGGGTGGGAGACACAGCAGGAATGCGAGGCTTGTAGGAGCGGGGGCACTCGGGACGGTGGGGCTACTGGTGGTTGCGCTCCTTGTTGGAAGCGACATGGCTGCTCGAGAGCACATGGGGCGACCTGCCAGTGAACTTGAGCAGCGTGGGGACATGGAGAGAAGATGGAGAGGCATCGATGGTGGGAGAGAGAGTGCAAAGTTGCGTCTTGAAGCCCTTCAGAGGAGGCTGCAGAGAAGTGCTGAGGAGCTGCAAGGGTCTGACGGGAGCGACGACGATTTGATCAGCCACCTTATCGTGGGTCAAGGGAGCAAGGACCATGGGAGGAAGGACGCCAGCCGACGGGTGCTGGATGAAAAATTCCGCCGTTGGATGGATGAAAGGAAGCAGAGGGAGGTCCATCAAATGCAGCAGCTGCAAACCGCTCCCATACCGAGCGATCAGCAAGGACTGCGAAATACGGAACCTGTCTATCATGCCCGCCCGGAAAGACTGAACACTGGCGCGAGGAGTGTACGATCGAAGAGAACAGACCGTCTTACACCCTACCAGGCAAGAATGCTCTCGGACCTGTTCAAAGCATCATCAAGAGCTCCCAACACCTTCCCATCCACCACCTTTCTCAAAAGCTCTTCAACGACAACGCTGAGATCAGGGCCGTACAAGGCACCTATGTCACAGCCTCATGCATGGGACGAGCCTGTCCGAGCCACCTCGCTGAAGGAAGTCAATGCATCGATCATATCTCGCACGCTGTTGGACTCGGATGCAGTGTTGAGACATGCGAGCAAGGATCTGTTAGCGCTCGAGGGCTTTCTGAGGAATCTTTCGCTCCGCGTTCAACGAAGTGAAACGACGGCCAGCAGCGCGCGCAAGGGCGAGAAGCCGAGTGACTTGCAAGTCATTGAATCCGCAACAGCAGGAGCTGTGAAAGCTGTTCTTGCGATGCTGTTCTCTCATGAACAGATCTCTGAGGTCCATGACACCGAAATGGCATCGCCGCCAGTCAACGAAACAGAGGACGGTCTGAGTACGATCCCGCGATCTTTGTCGTCGAGTGCTCAAAGTATTGGATCTTCTATCTTGAAGATCATGAATGTGTCGGTGCTCGGAAATCAGAGCAAAGTTGAGAAGGCAACGGGCAAGGCTGTTCTGCAGGAGCTCACTACAGCGTTTCGACACCATCAGGTTGTTCAGAGAAACAAGACGAAACTAGTCAGGATGCCGAAACAGTCCGTCAAGGTAAAACACCAGCGTGCAAAGCATGGTAGGTCTAAGATCGGAAGGATTCTTGAGAAAGTGACTCAGTGACAAGGTTGTGGTGAGCTGTGTCAACTACATTCGCTGATTGCCAACATACACTCAACTTTGAGTCACTTGAATATCAAACCTGCATCTCGTCACTCAATCAGAAAAGTTGCAAGGCGCAAGGCGACACGCGGAGGCTCCCCTGTAAATTTTTAACTTCCTTTTTATCTACCCCGTATCTGACTTCTTGTTGACGCAGCACAAGCCTGACAGCTCAACGTCTGACATTCCTGGCCTGAAATACGTCGAGAGAGATTACGTCCTCTCGCACATTAACGGGGAGCCGGTGCGTTGCTCCCTCCTCAGTTTCTTGTTCGTCTTACTCTCTTGACAGGTTATCGTCCCCGAGTTCATTCCTTCCCTTGCGAGCCGTTGGTCCCCCATGTCCCCCTCTCAGCAGCAACTTTCCTCAGACGGGATCGATGACGCGGGGGGCTGGAGGGCAGGTTCAGAGCTATCAACTATGGTGAGCCCACCAATAGCAGACCAGGAGTGGCAATTCTCCCAGGACGCCCACTCCGGTCGATCAGGTCACTCCGAGCCCAAGGACATAAGGGAGACTGTCCTGAGGCGAGAGAACATGGGGACGCAAGCAGTTTCGTCTGCTTCCTCGTATGATGGCAGAAAGCGGCCGCAGCAACCTGGTTACTACGGGGCCACAGCGAGCATCTACGAGTCGATCGACAGGGTCGACAGGCTTTTGAAGGCATCAGAGGACGTCGCAGGTTTCGCCTCCTTGTCTTGATAGAAGAGCCACCGAAATCTTCTGGTTCAGTCAGTGCTGCCCTCTCCGACTGTAAATAGGACGATGAGCGTGTATGTGAGCTCTGTGTACAGGTTATCTATTAACAGCACAAGACTTGTCTCCTTCAAGCCGTGATCTTCAAGTTTCTCATACCCCCATGAGCGCATCTTCGTTCACAACTCGTCATCATGCGCTTCGACTGAAAGTTCCTTGCTCACCTGTATCATCTCACCCCCTTCGCTGCCTCTGAGTTTAACTTGGCTCGCTCCGTAAACACCTGCGACAATAAGGGTCATACTGCCTTGCTCCTCGCCCTTTCCTCTAACCTCCGCAGCAGCCTTCAGCTTGTGATCTTCGCCTCCCCATGCCTTGAGAGCGGAGCTCTGCAGGTCACCATACATCAGCACTTGCAGGGAAGGGAGGTCAAGGCTGAACCTGCAACGCTCTCCCGAAGGAGAAGGTCAGCGCCCACGGTCTGCAGCTCCACTCAATCACGAGTCGACGTCATCCTCACCTGCACAGGCTCACCTGTCCCGAGGGGCCTTCTTGACTATAGCATGAAGGTGATTGGTGGCCTCGTCTTCGGACTATCATCATCATTGATGAGGACAGAAACATCATCAACTAGTCACTTGCCTGCCCCCCCGACAAGAAGCAGATGGTGGAAACAGCTAGAGCGAATGTGAGGCTGGCTTCTCAAGGACAAAAATATCTACCCGGCGGAACCACTCTCATCAGCGTCCGAACTTCAAAACCTTCGTCAACGGGCGATAACAACTCCTTGCCAGCTACCTGTATACTCCGCCACATCCAGAGGAGCAAAGGGCTGGATAGACTCCGAACCAGGACGAACCTACCTCCCTCCATCAGACCCGATTGCCCACTGTCTCAACTCACCATGTTCGGCAGCAGAACTATAGCCTCGATGCACACGTGATTATCGATGAGCGCCTTGAACACCGCAGCCAGGACCTTCTCTGTGACCTTGGAGCACCGCTCGATCGAGTGCGAGCCATCTATGAGGATGTCCGGCTCGATCAGCGGCGTCAGACCCTTTGACTGACAGACAGCAGCGAATCGCGCCAGGCACCATGCGTTGTCCTGTATCGCTAGGGCGCTCGGACACCCGTTCCTCTCGTCTATCCTCAGCACCGATCTCCACTTGGCAAACCTTGCTCCAAGTTTTTGGTACGATGCACAGCGCTGGGCGAGGCCGTCCAGCCCCGTCGTCGAAGTCTCTCCGCAAGTCCCGGGGATTTCAACGACGCCCGTGTCAACCTTAATGCCGACCTCGATGCCTCGCTGTTGCAGCAACTTCACAAAAGGCGTCCCGTCGTCGCATTGCTGGTACAGCGATTCTTCGAAGAGGATGACGCCCGAGATGTACTTTTCAATGTCTGGAGCCATGAGCAGCATCTGCCGGAATTTTCTTCTGTTCATGTCGTTGTTCTCTACCCCGTGGTGTGAGAACCTTTTGCCGATCGTCCCTATGGACTCGTCGGCTGCAAGAATGCCTTTACCATTCGCCCCCAATGCACGTGCCGTCTCCTTCATCTGGTCGAGCATAGGAGGTGTCCATAGATACCTGCAGGAGTAGATCTCACAGTGAATCATCCAACAATGACGCTCGAGTATTCCCTAATTCCTCAACGTCAATGCATGCTCGATACAGGCTAACAGATCCAACCACAAAGCCTCTCTCCCATCTTTAAAGCCACTTCAACCTCTAGGAACTTTCGTGACAATGCCATGTAGGTGTCAACAGGGTCATATGTGAGATACCAAGAGCAGGCTACCCGAGTCCATCTTTTCGGAGCTTACCTCAATTTCAGTGCCTGATCCCACTTCGGTATCTACATCATTCCCCCCTCCTCTCCCAGCCATCCTAATCAACCTCATACTTTCGTATCCTTCAGTCATTCGTTGGTTTTCTTACCCTGCTTCCACAATACCCAGGGTCGCCATCGCCAGCGTCGCTGCAACCGCTACTGCCGCCGCCCCCCGCATTCCGCCTTTTTCTTGACTACAGACCATCAATTTTGAGCACCATCACCCCCCATTTCCATCCATAATCATGCATAAACCCACCGGTACTTTCACTTTTTGGTACGAAGGTTTATAGTCAAGATAATGGAGTATGTCTCTACCACCCCACCCCATACTATCCATTCAAGTACCCCAGTCACCATCTTCATGTCCAGTACCCCAAGTACCCACCTGATCTAGAACCAAAAAGTCAGAGAAAACGACCGGTCATGAATCACTACCCGTCGACCCCAAAAATCACCCCTGTCTCGCTGGGGGTTTTACCCCAGCCAGCCACCCCTGCATTACTTTTACCACCCACCCTCTATCAGCCCTTTTACATTCACAGGATCCGACTACCCCCTTTGACACTACCCATTACCTTGAGGACTTCTACCCCAGTTTATGCTGGAATATTCAGCGGTCCTTTACTACCCCACCTTACTCATCAACGAGCACAGCTCACCCCTACCCCATGGAACCAGCCTCAACACCTCCAGCCGCCATGCAGGTAAGACGGCGATGTATAGGAATATCCCCGAATATGCACAATGGTGTTTCCCTTGCGGTCCTCGCTGGCAGATGTTCTTTATGTTACATCCAATGTCACTTGTGCTCCATGCTCTCGCATAGGAGGTCTTGGATCCTTGCCAGACTCACTTGAACGTCTCTGTCCTAGTTATCCGACCCTTCCGTATCCTCCCACCCACTGCCCTCGCTATTCAGCATATTGATATGATCCCAGCACTGCAACCCCCCCTCTTCCCCCTTTCCATCCTGCCTCGCCTGCCGCATCTTGTGTGTCCTTTGTATCGCTCGAATATCCGAAACTGCATACTCGGTGCTGTTGTCGCGGAGATTGTTGGATACCTCGGAGTTTGTAATGAGTACTTGTGCAGTGAAAATGGCGCGGAGCTTTATACACACACCCTGCAAATAGGCAGGTGGGTGAGGGAAATCGATTTGTTGACCCATGGTATAAACGAATCCCTCTCGATTGGTGAACATCAATACGATGGGGGAGGTAGCGGCAACCAATCAGCTGACGATCAACGACTGGATTCCATGTGGGAAAGATGTTAGAGCAGATTCGTCGGTCTATCTTCCCTCCATCGTGCGGGGAATTCTCGATGGCTGTGCCAGCGGCGATTGGCACAAGTTGTTGAGGAAATCCGTCCATGCGTTGAAGCGCTACATGGACTTGAAGCACACCGTGCCTGTGAAAGAAAGAGCCTTGATCATCAATGCACTGTATCGAGTGGTGACGGAGGAAGATGGCCTAGATCAATACCTGCAGAAGATCTTTGCACAACAGCTCGTCCGCCTTCTCAAAAAGCGAGGCCAAGAAAAGTTAGACATCGTCCTGGATTGGCGTCCGCTGTACCGAGTGATTGACTTCCTGTTCTTCGGCAAGGCCAGGATCCCTCAGACTCCACTGTGCCCCTACCTTGGATACTACATCATATGCTTGGCGAGGTCGGCGCGGCACTACTTCAACAAGGAGTCAGTTGGCGAGATAGTCAATCACCTCCGGCCTTTCTTCTGTGCGCAGCACACGGCATCTTGCCTGAAGGGTCAGGTGATGCTCACCCTTCTCATGAAGCGAACGGAGGACGTGGACTTTAGGCTCTTAAAGGAGATCATGTCAATATGGGGTTGGGTGGTCGCATACGCTGATTGGGATCTGCACTGGATGGTCTTGCTTGCGTCGCTGTGCAGATATACCTATCGAACTCGCTCTAGCGACTGGAAAGTCTTCATCCCTTCTCTCATGTCTCATATCCTCCATATCATCGATCTTCCTGTTGGCGTCTCAAGGATTCACATCTATGGAAACATGGAGAGCTCTTTGTCTTCGCCTGAAGGGAGCCCATTCTATTCCTTGGCAAGCTTCGTGCACCTCGACGACAATCGAACTAAGATTCTGCAACTTGTGCACAAGTCTGCCAAGTTGATCATCTACCTGCAGCAACCAGGAGGAGGGGAGCCGCTTGGTATGTTGGGCAAGATAATCCGAGCGATTGAGTCCTACCTGCATCCTTCCAACGGCGGTTACTGGACTCACAGGCTGTCTCAGCTGCTGGCTTCATTGTGCGAATATCTTATGGAAAGAGTCCGTGCTGAGCGCGATGTTGCTGACAGCGAGAGCTACAAATTGAAACCCAGTGACATCAGCAACATCGCAAGGTTGATCCTGCCCGTTGCCCTACAGGGGCTCTACTCGAAGAGCAACACAGCGACCCTGCAGTCCTGTGTGGCACTGAAGTATCTTGCAAGCCTTGACCCTAACAACACTCTCCCTCCCCTGCTGGATCGCATTTCTGATGCGTTGACAACCTTGACTCAAGTACACCAGACCTCGAGTGCCCTAGAGGCCCTGGCAGCAGTAATCTTCCCTGTTATACGTGCAGGGAATTTCGAGTCGGGAGCCAAACACATTCCAGATTTGATGGAGCTTACACTCTCGGGGATCGACTCGAATGATCTTCCCAAGACTTGGGCCACCCTTCGCTTTTACACTGTGCTGTTGTCTGGTCTGCCTCTCATAACCATCACCGAGGTGAGATTGCTAGGTCCGTGTGTTGTGCTGATGGGTTGAAACAGACATGTCCTGTTGGATATGACCCTGATCGGCATGAAGTGGCAAGGGCAGTCACAGATACATTTGCAGACTGGGCTTTCAGATTTCTAGATCAGACTTTCTCTTTCATCTCAAACCACAACTCCATGGCGCCCCCGCAAGGCCATGAACACACGAAGAAGGCGGACTCAGAGACTCGCACATCAGAGTATTTTTTTAACTGCACACTTGAAGTCTTTTTCATGCAGCTCGGAGATGAACTCTTCGTTTCTGCTCTGAACAAGGTCGCCAACTTCTGCTTCACAAACCTCCTTTTGTTGCAGCAACAGGCACAACTCGGTGTCGTCATATCAGCGATGACTGCAGTCAATCCCAGTGTCGTTGCTCAAAAGTTCTTGCCAGTGTGCCTGCGGATACTTCTGGTTTCGCCTTACGATGTTGTGCAAGTGGCTGTGAAATGCTTTACTCTGACTTGTCTCCGACAGAGTGTTCCTCGGACACCGAGAACTCCAGGCTCTGCTCGTTCTTTCACTCGCGCTGCAAGTGCCTCCAAATCTCCTGGGCTTTCCTGGGCTTCGCCTCCAATGACGCATGGGATGGGATCTGTGGACGTCGAAAGCCCAATGCTGAATGCTGACGGAAAAGGTTTGGATTTGACTTGCTTCTCATGTTTGATCCGCTCTTCTCCCTCACTTCCTTTGTTTTGTCCAGTTGAAGGTGTTGTGTTCAGACTTGCACTGTTGTCTGAGATGGAGATCATCTACTATCTCAACATCATGCGATATGTCGTGGAGAATGCCGGGGATGCAGTGATCCCGTACATCGATAAGGTCGTTGCTGCCGTGGATCTTGTTCTCAAGTATGAGGAGCGGCCGGGAGTGATTTCACTGCAAGTCTTCAAGGCTGCCAACAAGCTCATCCGGTCCCTTATCCACGCCCTCATCACTTGTCGACCCAAGGAGTATCGCTCGGTAGACCCGACTCTTTGGAACGACCCCAACTGGAAGAACGTACACTATGAGCATTGGGGAAACGTGATCGACCTGTCTGCAGCGAACGTCAGTTGGAATGCCCCGTCGCGCGAAGGCCTGCAGTGGGCAGCGGATCTTGCTGCCAAGTACATCAACAACTCTGTTCAAGTCCTCCGACGGTATCATGCCGACGCGCAAGAATGGGCGAATCATAAGGAGGACATGGAGGTCGAAGCAGCTCAACCCAAAGGTAAGCTCGGATGCATCGATCACGTGCCAGGAAGTCTGACGGCTCTCCTTCTCTCAGAGTCAGACGAGGGCAGCCCGTCCCCTTGTGTGCTGGACCTCAACTCTGACAACGACATCGTGATGATGGACTCCGATGCCGCTGCGGACGAGGCTGTTGAGCCAGCGCAGAAGCAGCGCAAGTCACAGAGCAAGGTTGCTTTTGCCAAGTTGAAGGAGCTCGAGATCCCGGCGCACATCCTGAGCTCCCAACGGCAGAGCTGTCGGCGGAGCAGTCTCAGGGGATTCAGCGACAGGGCGAAGAGGAAGGATGGATCACGAGGCTCGCCAACGTCCATTGAGGCACGTTATGCAGTCCTCCAGATGCGATTCGTGCTCGAAGGACTTGTGGCAGCCTTGCCTGCATGGGACGAGGGGAGAGAGGATTCTTCGGAAATGCAGTTGGACGGAGATCTGGATGACGACGAGCGTGAGCTCTTGCCTGGGAATGAGGGGTATGCCTCTGGCACTTACGACCTCCCAAAGTCAAGGGTTGATGTTTCAAATATCGGCAAGGATGGGTTGTTGTCTCGTTCGCGTATCGCAAGCATCCTTCATGACCTCAACACGCTCTTCCTCCAGCAGAACTCCGAAGACTCGAAGATGTTGAAGGCCTTGGCAAAGTGCCTCGACGTCTGCATGAATGGAGTTGACATCTTGCAGAAGCAGACGAGACGTCTAAGGCTCAGATACTCCATCATGAAAGCAAGGAACAGAGAGACTGGGACAGATGGCAAGGCAAAACTGCTCCCCCGCTACATGCTCCTCACGAAGATTCATCATCATTACCTTTCTCGCGTTATGTTGCGACATCGCAAACTTCATGACTCTCTGTTGGTGCAGAACCTCCTCAAACAAGTTAACCTCCTTTCGACAAACGAGCATTCTGGTGTTAGAGGACGTGGTCAGCTTGCACTTTTGTCTTGCTGCCGGAGGTACAGGAACGCTTGCGCGTACTCCCTTCCTCGTCTCATCTCTCTCCTCGAGGACAAGAATGTAGATGCTGCTGGACACGAGCAGCGCATCATCGGAGCGACTATCCTTCTTCAAACTAAGTACTTCCAAGGTAGAATCCTACGGGACTGGAGCATGATCGAGCATTTTCTTCTCACCCTGTGTCGAAGTCATCATAACGACAAAGAGAGCGTTCTCGATGCGCTGGACAACCTCTTCGCAACATTCCTTTCGTACTGGTATCAGATCTCTCTTGACATCCCGGCTTACGTGCACTGGGACGAGTCTCTTATCAAGTTGGAGCAGTCAACGGTACCGTTTGTTGGCTACTCCCGCATGCTCGAGGCTCTCGTCGCCCTTCTCAAGACGAACCCTAACGTGCACTGGAGGTTCAAGCTCATGATCATCGATGCGGTCACTGTCATGATCAGAGACGATGTGCCCACTCCGATCTCCGTGTGGGAGGCGATTCTTGACGGCATGGTATCCGACATATCTCACATCCGAGAGGCGTGCTTTCCTGCTCTCAGCAGCGCGCTCGAGCTGATTCAGACTACTCAGCGGAGCAAAGAAGAATCACTTCTCGGCAATCGCCTGTTGCCGGACAAGTGCTTCACTCACTGGAACGGCCCGCCTCCCAAAGCTTCTTTCACTGAGTGGAACTCCAACGTTCGGAAGAAGGTCGTCACGAAGGAGTACTCCGAGCAGGTGCGGGCATGTATTATGCAGTACTTCTGCAACGACGAGTACATCGAGAAGCTCTGCTCCTTCATGTCTGTAGTCCAGCTGGGGAGAGGAAAGTCGTTCATCGGGTCTCATGCACAGATGTTCAAGGGTCTCTTGAAAGCCTTCGGCTTGCAGGTGATCACCAAGCTCCGCACGTTCCTCGAGGCACTTCTAGCTGACGCCCAGGCTTACTCCCATGAGAGCTCTGACGTGTACATCGGGAAGCAGTGCCTCGCTTCAGAGTTGCTGGGCGGGTTGGTGAGGGGCATGAAGTATTGGCCGGAGCAGGACCAAGAGGAGGCGAAGGGTATGGCTTTCCAGCTCATTTCCTACGTGCTAGCAACACCCGAGCTGGAGAGCGTGGGGATATGGGCAGCTTGCCTGAGGTTCTGCTTGTACGATCGCCATCCGAGACGAACTTCATGGTTGGTCGAGTTCCTGGTGGAGCGAGCTCTTCCAGCCCACATCGATCTCTCCTCGCACTCCATCCTCACGTGCAAACGTATCATCCTTGTCAAGCCGATCTTGAAGGAGCTGGGATGGCGGGGTGGGCCGATCCACCGGCAGATCGCGCACGACCTTGAGCCTTACCTGCACCATCCTTACGCTCAGATGCGTGCTTGTGTCGGCTCCATCCTGTCAGTTCTCTCCAGGGTCACATGGGAACCTAGGGAGTTCGCCTCCATGCCTTCTCCAGCTGATGCTGAGCACCTGTCATCGGAACAGTCGCACCATATGCACCTTCTGTGCTGCTCGAGGCAAGCTGGGATGTCTGAGCTGCTGGAAGCCCCACCTCACACAGAGTGCAAGCTCATCGGGTCTGAGACGATGCTCCGCCTCGTGGACAAGTGCGCACGGGAGTGGTCAACGTTGGCTAATCGCTGCAAGTACATGAGCGACGGAAAGAATTGCTCGGTAAGGGAGGGAGAGACTTGTTTATGCTGGAAGTGACCCAAGTAATCCGCAGGACGAGGCCGAGGAACAAGCCATGAAGGACTCCCGCGTTCAACTTCGGCATCTTCGACACACTCTCATCACGTGGACTTGCTCTGTCTGTCCCGAGTACGAGGCGATGTACCGTAAGTAGAACCTTTGCTCATCTCGATGTTTGATGGGTCGTTTGGCAAGGCTGTCCAGTCGAGTCCTTCCTTCCCATTCTCCTCCCCCCCCTCTTGCAAGCTCTGGACGACAAAGATCCAGGTGCGCACGTAGAACCCGAGGCATGGCCGGCTAACGACCTAGACAGAACTGCTTCGGCAAGCGAAGGGATGCGCCGAGCTCACGGCAAATACACCGATCGTCGATGAGGTCGACCTTCCCCTCTCTGAGCTCTGCCAGCTCACCTTATCTCCTTGTCAGGTCTTGCCGCACGTCCTCTTGGCTGTTCGATCGGTGGGACAGGACTCTGCGATCGTTCTGCGTGCTGACGTCACTCCAGGTCTCCAAGTCACAGTCGTGGCAAGTGAGGTCGAGCGTCCTCCCGTTCCTGCAGATCATCATCTTCCGGCACCAGTATGCCTTGACCCGCTTCTGAATCGCTCCTTAACCCTGGGTGCGCCTCAGATGCTCCATCAGGAAGGAGGACATGAAGATGGTGCAAGACCTTATGGTTTCGCTGCTTCAAGACTCTCAAGTAGAAGTGCGCGAGATGGCCTCCGTTGCGGTC
Source organism: Guillardia theta CCMP2712 (assembly GCF_000315625.1). NCBI lineage: Eukaryota > Cryptophyceae > Pyrenomonadales > Geminigeraceae > Guillardia > Guillardia theta. The sequence goes on from NW_005434664.1 coordinate 416,363, forward strand.
TCGGTGAGCTACGGCCACACCCTTCCCGCTCCTTACCCTCCTTGCAAGGTTCTGGTCCGCATTACAGGGGAGGAGCTTGCCATGGACCTGAAGACTCTCTTCGTCCAGTGGTCGCAGCACGACATCTCGAGCATGCAAGGCCGGGCAGGCGAGCCTGTTGACGATGCGAGGGAAGGGAAAGCTGGGGAAGACAGTAGCGACAAGAAGGCGCTGAAGGCTTCATTGCAGCTTCGCCACGCTGGGGTGAGGGGTGGAGGAGGCATGGTAGCGTGTCTTGTAACCATCAATAGGTGCTCGGCTTGTCTGCTCTGGTTGGAGCATATCCATACGATGTGCCACAGTGGATGCCGGAAATTCTCGTACAGTTGGTAGGCTCCATTCTGCGCCCCCTCCTCTCCTATTCGCTCTTGATTCGCTCCACCCCTTTCCCCTGCTTCGGATGACCTGGTTGATACCTTGGTTACTATCTTTGTCTGCCTTTCTTCAACGTTTCCCTTCTTTCTTTCGTTCATTGATATGACATTCAGGCACTCCACGTGCTTGACCCCATGCCAATCAAGCACACTGTTCGCAACACCTTTGGGGAGTTTTGGAGAACTCATCAGGTGTGTTTCATCTCTCTTGGGCTTGAGAAGATTAACAGCCATGACGTAGGATGCTTGGCCTGTGCTCAAAGGACGATTCACTGAAGAGCAGCTGACGGCGTTGACCAACTTGCTAGCGTCACCCACCTACTTCTCGTGAGCGAGGTAACAGGGAACCTGTAATGATGACAAAACGAGGAAGAGAGGGAGAAACATGTACACTACAACCAGTCTATAGCACAGACGGATTTATTGTTTCAAGAAGACTTCCAAATTTACACTGCTCGTTCACTTGTGTGAAAAACTGCTGTACTCTTCCGTGTACCACCTTGCTGCCCGAGATCCTACTTGCCTGTACGGCCACCTCCTCACCCCCAGCTGCCTGCACACAAGCTTCATCGTCGACTTGCCGATGCCGATCTTGGCCGCCGCGACCTCGAGGCTCTCGTGGAAGTGGCAGGACAGCAGCTCCAGGGTGATCTCCACGGGCTTGTCTGACCTGGCGTGCGCCTGGCGGGATTGTATGCGGACGACGCTGCAGAGCTTCGGAGATGCCTTGGCGGGAGGGGTCTGGGCCGCGAGGGAGGGAGAGACCGAGGATGTGCACAGCAGCGGAGGCGACGGGGAAGCCCATGCCGAGCCTGACCCTGACGATGGTGATGGGGGGCGAGCTGAAGGCATCTGAGACACGCTGCAGTCGTCGGGATGGGAGGGGGGCAGTGGGTAGGGGAAGAGCTGGAGCAACGCGCAGTCGTCAGGATCATCGAGAGAGGCGAAAGGGTCGGGGGGGAGGGAGGAGGAGGAGAGAGCGTTTTGCATGGCGAGCATCGGGTGATGAAGGCCTCGCAGTGCCAACCACGAAACTTAAAAGAGGCGGGTTATGGGGGCCTCGAGATCGGAGGCCATGAAGGGTTGTATGTTTCTGATCTTTGAGATTCGAAATGCTCTTAATTATGTTTATCTCAAGATCGGGGGCCACGAAGCGTTGCTTGTTGATTATGTCCTTTTCTTGAAGGGTTGTAATGGGTTGTAATAATAGATCCACAGGCCCCTGGACTTCCGGTCGCATTGGAGAGCTCAATCTGAAGATTGGAGGCCAGGAAGCGGTGTGATATTCACATCAGGATGAGGACACGGAGACCACCACTGCAATCATCATGATGTCATCATTGCTATCAATGTATCTTTTTATGACAGGCGCCGACAAACGTTGCGCCCAAAAGGGCAAGGAGTCACTTAAACGTTGAAAAGACCCGTCGTTTCGCTTGTAGCCCGTGATCCGTGACCGTTGAATCGTTGCGTTCTTATTTTGACTACACGGAGATTTGGGCTAGGAATGCGACCGGAAGTCCTCCACCTCCTTTTCTTTGATCCCTTCTCCCACCGCCATCCCTCACCAACCCTGACACGTTTCAGCGTCTCCCTTCCCTTCCTTTCATTCCATCGCCCCCTTTCACTGCTTGCACATCAAATATGGTGGACATGCTGCGATGCTTCAACACGTTCCCATCTTCCACGCACGCCCACTCCCTCATCCTGCCCCCTGCCGAGTTTTCTACTGCCTCGACCTCAACCCCTCTAACTGACCCTCTTCCCCCTCTCGATGATCCTGATGACTCCTCTCTGCTCAATCTCTTCCCCTACCCCCTGCCCCCCTCCCATCCCGACGACACTCTCTGGGACCGCCTCCAGCTCGCAACTTCTGAGAGACCACTTCAGCCGATTCCCAACGAGGACCCTGGCACTTTCCTTCAGAATCCTTGGGGTCAAACCTCTGCTTGCTCGGCCTCTCCCTCCCTCGCGGCCCAGACCCCTCCTGCCAAACCCTCTGGAGTCGTGCGCATTCATTCCCGCCAGGCGCATGCCAGGTCAGACAAGCCCGTGGAGATCACCCTGGAGCTGCTGTCCTGCCACTTCCACGAGAGCCTCGAGGTCGCGGCGGCCAAGATCGGCATCGGCAAGTCGACGATGAAGCTTGTGTGCAGGCAGCTGGGGGTGAGGAGGTGGCCGTACAGGCATGTGGGGACCCGTGCAGGCCGGTTGTATTTGGTTGACTAGAAGAGGAAGTATGCCAGTGTGAATAAACATGCGATGCTCTATGAATCAGTATCTTCGAGATCCGATTGCGTTGAGTGAGAGGCTTGGATTTCTTTGCTATCATCAAGGTCTGGCGTCGCGTTCTTTGAGTATTGCTGTAGTCATGGTACAATGGTAAGACAGAGAACGCTACGAGTGGAATAAGAACGAGAGAAGAAGAGAATCAGAAGATCGAGGTCTCTCATTTTTTCTTGAGATAAGCTCCTAAAAAGCATCGTGCTTGCTGCGCACGAAATGGCAAAGGAAGGAGGGGGAACGCTAACGACGCGTCCGTTTAAGTAGGAAGTATCCGTACGATGGCTTTGGATCCACATGGATATGAACCTAGTCCTTTACTCAAAGTTAAGTTAAAAATCAGTACGACATTTCCCCACGCCTGATCAAAGTGTCCGTTTCCGAGCCTCCGGCTATGGTACTTTACTCAGAATAGCGGGACAGCAATCTGACAATTAGCCTACATGATTGCTGCCCTGTCGTCTCACGATGGGCCATGACTTCGTGGCGGCGGGCAGAAAAGTACTACATGTACAAACACACCGCTTCCTGGCCTCCAATCTTCAGATTGCAATGAACACATCGTTTCCAATCTCTGACATCAAAAGCACAACCCTTCGTGGCCTCCACTTTCGAGTGGACAACCCCCTACCACCGTTTCTACTGGAGCAATCGGGTGTAGGGGGAGGTAGGGGCTCTTATAACCTTTACAACTGCAGTGATATCCTCCCCTCCGGAGTCATCAAAACCCATCCCGACCCAACAACTCCCTCAAGAGACAGCCACACCACTGCTGCTCCACGCCCCGTTGCTCCCATCCTTCCACTGCCCCATAGCACGCCTCTCCCTCTCCCTCCCCCTCCTGCTATCATGGAAGACTTGATACAGCCCGCCCTCATCCTCCCCCTTGACCCTCACTTCCTGTCTTTCTACTTCCAAGACTCCTCCTCCTCCTCCCTCCCCCCCGACCCCTTCGCCTCTCTCGATGATCCTGACGACTGCGCGTTGCTCCAGCTCTTCCCCTACCCACTGCCCCCCCCCCATCCCGACGACTGCAGCGTGTCTCAGATGCCTTCAGCTCGCCCCCCATCACCATCGTCAGGGTCAGGCTCGGCATGGGCTTCCCCGTCGCCTCCGCTGCTGTGCGCATCCTCGGTCCCTCCCTCCCTCGCGGCCCAGACCCCTCCCGCCAAGGCATCTCCGAAGCTCTGCAGCGTCGTCCGCATACAATCCCGCCAGGCGCACGCCAGGTCAGACAAGCCCGTGGAGATCACCCTGGAGCTGCTGTCCTGCCACTTCCACGAGAGCCTCGAGGTCGCGGCGGCCAAGATCGGCATCGGCAAGTCGACGATGAAGCTTGTGTGCAGGCAGCTGGGGGTGAGGAGGTGGCCGTACAGGCAAGTAGGATCTCGGGCAGGGCTTCGTTGGGTCAACTAGAGGACGCCTTGTGATCGGATACAGTTAGGAGTATTATTGTCGGAATAAACACGATGGTCACTGTCACATATGTTTTCGTTGCCAGTCTCTCGATGGATCAGAAGCTTTGACGTGGCCTGTGTCTTTTTGTTTCTGTCCTGATGATCGTTTAAGCAACGGCATGATAGAAGGACCGGGATCATTTTATCGTGAAGTCGGCAGTAAACCGTGCCAGTGGCCGCCGCACTGCACACCGTCGATCAGCCCGATGATCGGACGGCATCCCGCTGCCGTCAAATCCAATCCAGCCTCGGATGATCACAAGTTGCGAAGGCCGGACTCCGGATAGTATAGGTCGCAGGAGGCTCAGCGGCTCTGAGGCCGGGCACGACGGTTCCGGCCCGGGCCACGGGTGACTGCACCGCTGGGGTGGCAACCGACGGACTCGTGGCACCGCGGGGTCCGACCGTACCGTATCATCATCCGGGCCCTGAGTGACTCGGTCGGACCGCCGCCGCCGGCACGGTCACCCACGGCGTACATTCCGCTACGACAGTACTGACCGGGCCGGCGGCCCGGGTAGCCTCGGACTCCGCCTGCCGCGAGTCCGATCCGAGTCAGTGGCCGGGCCGCCGGGGCCCGGCCGCGCGGCGAGTGATCGCCGGGACCCGCCGCGGGGTACAGGCTGAATCATCCCCGAAAGTTCGGCCCGAAATGCGCTAACCGAACGGTTCGTACCAGTGGTCTGGCACCGTGTCACGGTCCGGCCCGCGGGCCCGCCCCGCGGGTCCGTCAGACTGAGACGGGCCACTCGACAAATCGTTGAACGGTCACGGTCACGGTTGGATCGTTGTGCGCGGCGCGGACTCCGGCCGGGCCCGCCCCGGCCCCGGCCCCGGCGGCGCCGGGAGTGCGGCCCTGGGGCCACTGCCAGGAACGGGCCGGGTTCACTGAGACGGTGAACGGCCCGACCAACTCTACTAGCCCAACTTGCCGCCGCACCTGACAGTGCCAATTTTCCGCATGTAGCCTAGAAAACACAACGCTTCCTGGCCTCCAATCTCAAGATCTTGATTGAAGCACACCGCTTCCTATCTCTGACCTCAAAAGCACAACCCTTCGTGGCCTCCACTTTCAGATCTTGCGTCCTATACCAACCCCTACCCCTTCTTTATCAGGAAAAGTCTGTTACAGGGGAGGTAGGGGCTCTTCTAACCTTTACAACCGCAGCCGAAATAAAAAATTACGAGGTCTTCATATTCCCCTTTCACCCCGCCACCTACGTGCCCTCCCTTCCACTGCCCCATAGCACGCCCCCACCTCCGCCCCCCCCTCCTGCTATCATGGAAGACTTGATACAGCCCGCCCTCATCCTCCCCCTTGACCCTCACTTCCTGTCTTTCTACTTCCAAGACTCCTCCTCCTCCTCCTCCCCCCCGGACCCCTTCGCCTCTCTCGATGATCCCTGACGACTGCGCGTTGCTCCAGCTCTTCCCCTACCCACTGCCCCCCTCCCATCCCCGACGACTGCAGCGTGTCTCAGATGCCTTCAGCTCGCCCCCCATCACCATCGTCAGGGTCAGGCTCGGCATGGGCTTCCCCGTCGCCTCCGCTGCTGTGCGCATCCTCGGTCCCTCCCTCCCTCGCGGCCCAGACCCCTCCCGCCAAGGCATCTCCGAAGCTCTGCAGCGTCGTCCGCATACAATCCCGCCAGGCACATGCCAGGTCAGACAAGCCCGTGGAGATCACCCTGGAGCTGCTGTCCTGTCACTTCCACGAGAGCCTCGAGGTCGCGGCGGCCAAGATCGGCATCGGCAAGTCGACGATGAAGCTTGTGTGCAGGCAGCTGGGGGTAAGGAGGTGGCCGTACAGGCAAGTAGGACCCCGTCTAAACTGATTTTGTGATTAGGAACTTGTTTTATTAGGGCCAAGCTGATTTAAATGAAATATCTGCCTGCTCTTTTGCTAAGATTATTTCTCTTTCTCAAAAGCCTTTTATTTAACAAGGATTCACTGAATGTCCATGGTTGCAAAAACTGCGATCAGAGCAACACCGTAACTATTCATTCACTTCCATTACTCTTCGTCTTCCAGATTCGTCGACTCTCCTTCATCCTCTTTAGCTTGGTTTTCAGCATCATCCTTATTATTGTCCTCGACCGCATCATGCGCTTCATGGTGGATCGCTGTCCCCTGAGACGGCTTTGCAGAATCACGTCTGTAAAAGGCGGGGAGGCAGCGAGGAATGAATCCACTGTAACTTGGGTGAAGAGAAAGATGATCAATGGTCTTTCCATCGACAGGATCTGTCAGCGGGGCCCAGGGTTTCATCACAGGCTCCAACAACGCTTGCCTCGACAGCTTCGATGTGCTCTGTCCAAACCTCTCCGAGATGCCCCGAACGTACAGCATGGTACCGGGGATGAACCCCCGATCATCGTAGAGCTTCTTCGTCTCGCCCTTGCTCACTGAGTCCGGCATGGCAGAGATGGTTGAGGAAGGAGTCTTGACCCGAGGAGATCGAGCCGTTTCTCTCGTTCGGTTGAGGAAATCTGTCATCACTGCTGAGCTATAGGCCCCCATCGTCTTCCCGTACGTCCTCTGCCACTTGGGGCAGTGACCCTGGTAGTGAGGGATGATCGTCGCGTTGCTCTCCGGGCGCTTTCGGTAGATCTCCTCCTTGAACGGGAAGTCTTCATGACCTGCGAAACTGTCACGTTCCCGCCCTCCCGCCCACCAGCGGCCTCGCCTGGGATAGTGTAACCATCGTGACGGTGGCTGAGGATCGAGTGCGAGGTGATGCGCGAGCGAACGGATGGGTCTTGCGCTTCCAGCACTGACTTGCTGTACGTCATGCCGACCTGATGGCGAATGTATGGCACATGTCCGCGGTAGCCTGCGAATGGTACTCTCAGTCTTTCGCCCCCCTACTTCTACTCCTCCAAGTTCGACCTGGGATCTTGGCCGGTCGGCTCTCGTTCGCCTCCCCTCTAGTGGTGATCTCAACCATCTGAGTCAAAGATTGCGTTAAGAGACTGGAAGATCAAGGTGGCTTGCTTCAGTCTTAGCAGTTCTTGTTGTTCCCTTGGGTGGAGGTTTTGGGGGCGAGGAGAGGGATGCGGGTTCTGAGGGAATACACAGAGGTGAGAGAGGAAATAAAACCAGGCCAGCCAGATCATCTTGTCCTGTAGTTTTGATCACGGATGCTTGCAGCAAGGTGCTCGATGAAGAGCAAGTGAGGGAAGAGCAGTTGTGAGAGAAAGGGGTTGACCAGGCTGGAAGGCAATGTGATGAGGTAAGAGCGATGAGCGGGGTGAGATGATGAGGAGATACGAAAGTGAGATGATAGAGTGCTGGACGATGGGTTGATGTGTCTGTCCCTCCCTTGTCCTCCTGTCAACTCGGTCCATGGCCTTCCGCACTACCATGCCAACCGTTATCCTGCGACTTCCTCCCCACCCCTCCTAGGAGTACCCCACTAACTATACCCCTAGCCTTTCTTGTACCCCCCAGTGCTGAGCCTCGACATTGATTCCAACGTGTACCCACCATCCAAAGCTATTTAAAGGTTAAATTGAGGGGTACCTTCTTGACCACCGGGTGGTGAATCGAAATTGTGATAGACATGACCCTACCCCAAAGTAAGCTATCACACGCAGACACTACCCCTACCACCACCCAACTCGTCAGATGCGCTTGTGGTGACTACTTTCAGCGCACTAGAGTCATCTAGATCACATCTACTCCCAACTGCGTGGAGGAGGATGAGAAGCAGAGGCAGCGGAAGGAGAGGAGCAGTAGGAGGAGGAAGAGGAAGAATGCTGGGAGGAGGCAGAGGAGGGGGATAGGAGAAGGAGTAGGAGAGGTAGTAGGAGGAGGCAGAGGCAGAGGAGGAGGAGAATGGAGGACAGAAAGAGTGAGCGTAGGAGGAACATGCTACTTCGATAGGTGCGGACGTTGATGCAGTTATTCCGTACTGAGAGCGAGAAGATGCCGAAAGGCTGTTGCGCTGCCAGGGAACGTGCATCTGCATTTAGCAACATCTTGGATGATAATGCGAGGGAGGATCAATTGTTAGTGGTGTGCCTCAATGTCTGAAACTATCCAGACTGAAGCGCAAAAGATCGCCAAATGTGAACTCCGTTGTATACGAACAAGAGTTTTCTAGATAGTTTCGTTTCGTCAGCCTGGTTACGCTTGAAGGTCAGAGATCATTCAGTTTTTCTTCTTCTTCGCATCCTCCTCATTCTTGATAACTTCCTCAATGTCGAACCCGATTTCCTTCCAGTCTGCATGCAGCTCAGTCATCAGAAAACGAATGTGAAGAAATGGCCGTACCATCAATTGCATCCTCGAGGTCATCCTTGTTCCCCTTCTTCTTGTCTCCTCCGAAAATCCCTCCAAACAAACCGCCATCTTCCTGCTCGGAGAGTTCAGAGTGAGCTGTAACCCAAAGGAAATGCGTCATCGATACCCCAGCTTTCAGAGCAACGGAGGAGCGAGAGCTCGGCCGAAGAGAGAGAGAGACACTGGCCTGTGGGTTTACATGCATCAAACCCACGTTTGCAGTGTGCGAGTGTGGTTTACCTTGCCTGACACCGCCAAGTTGGTCGGTGAGATAAGAGAAGGCGAGAAAGCCCTGCATGCGGTAGATAATGAGAAGAATGATGAAAGAGACAAGACAGCGCCACTGAATCATCATCGACATCAAGCAAAGGGGTTAGTCTCAACTTGAACACCCCCTGCGGAAAACACATTTCCTCTGGTAGCGCTTCTCAACGCTTTGTATCTTGCAACACTCATTCTCACACACGTTTGCGTTATCATCTCGTCGCATTCGACTCACATGACAAGCTCAGGCGCCGTCAATGCCAGCGCTGTGGCTGCGAGCACAATCTTGCTGCCAACCATGACGAGGAGGCCGCGTAATAGTTTTACTCTGAGTAAAGTTTTCTTTGAGCATAGGTAATTTTGCTGGTTCTCAGTGCCGCAAGCCGCGCACCTCACCTTACCGGAAAGATTCCCGGCCGGGCCCGAGTTGAAAGGCAGCACCAGGCCGCTGGCTTCCCTGCTGACGGACCCCCCTGGACCCACCCCTAGCCTTGTCACTTATGTTCACTGTTTTATATCTATGGGTCACTACCCCCACCCTGATCTTGAAATTCACCTATAATGCAGGGGTACTTTCGACCCACCTGGAGTTACAAGGACCCGCCGTCATATAAGACCCTGAGGGTTCAAGCCACCCCACCCCGCCATAAAAGAGAATATCTTTGGGTGGTAGGGGTGGCCTTGTTTTTAAGTGTTGAGTTCGTCCAGCCGAGTACCCGACCCTCAGAATATCACTTTTATCACCCCCACCTACTCATTTTCCAGTAAGTACCCCGCCACATGAGCAAATTGTTCTACACCTCTAACTACCACACCCTGTCCAATTAATGATTCCTCCCCCATCCGTACCCCCACCCTTCTCCATCTACAACCCCTGCAAACATTCGATGAAGGTACCCGTGGTGGCCCCCGTTTTAACTCGCCACCACCCCTCCTCCGGAGATCTTATTTTTCATCTCGGCGAATCTCGCCGATTCAACTACCCCACCCCCTCCGTGTCAAGGTCTCTTGACCCGTGTCTTGATGACCTACATTCCACCCCTTTCCCCCGAGCAGGCTGTTCTAAAGGGTCCTGACTGTCCTCCATAGTGAGACCACCCTACCCTTCTGCAATGACTGTTTCACCCCACCCCCCTGAGAGTGCAACTATCGGATCTAGCGTGACATCTACCCCTGTCTATCTCTTGCAATCCACCCCCTCTCTTCTTGATGGAAGAACCCACCCCACCCAAAAATTAAACATATAACCCCACCCCGGAGACATCGGCCTCAGATCACCGCCATGCAGCAGGACATGCAGGGGCTTCATCGCAACCCCAACCGCGACCTCTTCATGAACCTCCAGGGCGCGAAGCCCCTCGCGTCATCGACTTCGTCCTCTTCCCCAGATGACTACAGCTATCCCAAGCCCGATTCCTGGTACGAGAGCTCGTCTGTCTTTGCTCGAACATGTTACAACGTTTGTTGCTCGCTCCTCCTTTGCTCTTTGTGTCGGGTTTGCTTCGCTCATGCCTTGTTGTAGGTGGACCGGCAAGCCTCCTGTTCATGGCGTGTGCCCTGGAGTTGACGCGAACGGGAAGATCACGTCCCTTCCTCTCCCGGACTGCGAGAAGGGATCACGACAGAGCTTGCTCGACTACTTCGACAACACGTGGACCTTGACGGAGGTTCTTTTCTCTGGCCTCATGGTAAGATTTCCATCTCGTCTCTACTCGTTTTGTATGTTTGCGTGAGGAGTTGCTCGCAGGGAAGGGATGTGTTCCTTCGAAGCCCCTGGCACCAACTTCGTCATCCTCTCATCTTCTATTATGGCCACGTTGCCTGCCTGTACATCAACAAGTTCCGAGTGGCTGGACTCCTCAAGGAGGTGATTTTCATACTGTCTTGCAGCATATCATCACTCTCAGCCTTCTGCTGTTGGCATGCTCTGCCCCTGCGAGCTCAACTGATAACTACCCTGTCAGGGCGTCAACGAGTACATGGAGCAGATTATGGAGACGGGCGTTGATGAGATGTGAGAAGCTAGAGGCTTGCCAGGGCACGTCTGATCTCGAGCAGGTCTTGGGACGATCTTTCGAAGAACGAGATGGAGTGGCCGGACCTGCGCGAGGTGACGGAGTACCGTCGAACGGTGTACAACATTGTCAAGGACGGTAAGGGATTGGAGGGCGCTTGAGGCTAGGAGGTGAAAGGATGGAGCAGTCATTCTCAACGGAGACTGGTCGTTCCCTATCAAGATCGACGACCCTGCATGGGCGATTGTGAGCTGATGTGGAGCTGAGGAGTCACGAGCGACTAACTCCTGCTGCCCCGAAGGTCATGGGCTTCGAGCACGAGCGCATTCATCTCGAGACCTCCTCCGTGCTGATCCGCGAGCTGCCAGCGTACCTCGTCACCCGCCCAGCTCAGGTGGGAGTGTTGCGGGTGTCTCTCTGCCTCTTCGTGACCCATGGTTCAGTTCCCTGACTATCACCCCTCTGCCACCGATGGAAGCTCCTCCAAGCTCGTGACCAACGAGATGGTCCATTTCTCAGGTCGCCCCTCGTTTCCGCCTCCAGCTCGCGGAGAGCTGACTGAGCTGCAGGGGGAGAGGTCGAGCTGGGAAAGCCGCGTGACTTCCCGTCCTTCGGCTGGGACAACGAGTGAGCGAGATGCGCCGAGTGGAAGAGGGGGAAGCTAACTGGGGGGTTTAGGTACGGCACGAGAAAGCTTCAAGTCAACCCGTTCTCTGTCTCCAAGTTCCTCATCACCAACGGAGAGTTCCTCGAGTTTGTGCGGGCAGGGGGCTACGCCAACCGCAACTACTGGACGGAGGCGGGCTGGCAATGGCGCGTGTTCCGCAACGTTCACTTCCCGACGTTCTGGGTTCCCAACGGACCGGTGGGCATACAGCTGCTATGCTTGCTGTGATGGTCTATTGGTTACCTTTTCTGTCGTGCTCTGCTCGCAAACATGCCTTGATCGCTCTTCTAATTCTTTTGTGTCCCGATGGACTCTTGACCGTCTGAGAGGTTCGCACATGCTGTATGAAAGCGAGAGTGACTGTCTTGATTTGTTTCCATTCGTGTTGGAGGAAGGGATATGCTTTTGTTTGCTCCTGAACGTCTTTGTGCAGGTTGGCCTTCACCAGTACAAGCTGCGCGTCATCTTCGACATCGTGGACCTTCCTCTCTCCTGGCCTGTCGACGTGAACGCACACGAGGCTCGAGCATACTGCGCGTGGAAGACAGCACAAGACAAGGTTTGTGAAGGAGAAAAGGGATAAGGCTGGAAGGGGTCGAAAGAGGACAAACGAATCCAGGAATGAGAATGGGGGCCGGGGGGAGGAGCCTGTGGGCGGGGGGTGGGAGCAGAAGAGGCGGGTTTGTAGGCCGAGGAGGCAGGAAGGTCGGGGGGGGGGGGGGGGGGCGGCCGAAATTGCTTCCCGTGACTTGCGCGTGAAAACTATCCCCCCCCTGGCCTCCTTTAGCTGGGCATTTCCCGGGAGATAAAAGAATTGGATACTCTTGATCAAGGGCAACCT
>NW_005434664.1:428687-462344 GCF_000315625.1 Guillardia theta CCMP2712
GATCCCTGCCAATACTTGAGTGAGGGTCTTCTCATGGGGTCTTCCATCTCTGACTTCTACTTCAGATACGATAGGGGCTTCTGCAACTTTTGTCCCTGCGTCACGTTTGTAAGCATCGTTGGGGGCCTGAAATCAAAACCTGGCGTAGTAAAGACTGCAGTGTGATTCAGTTGATATGGGCTCTTGGTGCCCATGTGTGCCCTGCAAAGATGCTGTAGTCTTCATGTAGTTGGGAGATTCGCATCGTTCTACGAGTAGCAGCTCCCCGTGAGCAGGAGGAGGTAGAGGAGGAGAGGAGGGCACAGGCCATACCTGATGCGGAAACCAGCCCAAGGAAAAGGATCAACCCGAGCCTGATCACTTCACCCCTCATCGTTTTTAGAGGGGCACAGAGAGTTGACTATAATGGCAGCCGGAGTCACCCTACCGACTGATCACGGAGGGAGAGCACAACATCATTCGAGATGCAGCGATCAAGGATACTTCACGAGGAACAGCGAGAGACTTTGTGATGATGTACGCGGGCAACGAGATGTCGTCAAACAGTGAGTCTGGTGATGATAACCTTGAAAAGGGGCGCTGACTTTGAGAGCAGCCAAGGGCGACAACAAGTACAACTCGAACCTTGCGTGGGGATCTCAGAGTCCTGTGGATGCTCTTGCTCCCTCATCGTCGGGGATTTATGATGTGAGAATTGTTTGCGGCAATGAAATCATTCAGCTTTTATTCAATGTTTTATGGTGATGCGGATGATGATGGTGCTGCCGCCGCCGATGATGATGAAAATGATGATGATAATGACGACGACGACGCTCCATTTGTTGTTATGACGATCGTGATGACGATGGCCTGATTTATGTGGGACAAATACGGCGATGCCCCCGATTGCCAATTAGAATCTGAACGAGAGTCTCAGGTATTCGGCAACGTGTGGCACTGGTGCGAGGACGACTTCAATCCCCTCGACGACTTCAAGATCTCTCCTCTCTACGTGGACTTCTCCACCCCCTGCTACGACGGCCTGCACACTATCATCCTCGGTGGCTCCTTCATCTCCACTGGTGACGAGGCCTCGATCTGGTCTCGCTTCCACTTCCGCCCTCACTTCAACCAGCATGCCGGCTTTCGCCTGGCGTGCGGCCCCAACGAGGGCAAGATGCTTCCTAAGTTGGGGACCAACGGGGCATCGGTGAGCTCGTCCAGCCTGACGGCAGAGATCGAGAAGCAGGTCAACGAGCACATGCTGTTCCACTACGGGGCGAAGCAGGACGTGCTGCCCTGGGAGCAGGGCCCCTCAAGCGCCCTCTCCTTTCCTCTCCGCATCGCTAGGCTCGTGCAGGACTGGGCGGCGAAGCTCAGCGTGGCCAACAAGCGCGTGCTGGACTTGGGGTGCTCGGTGGGAGGGGCTTCGTTTGAGCTGGCCAAGAAGTTCTCCGACGTGGTCGGGGTGGATGTGGAGCACTTTGTGCAGGCGGCGGAGGAGATGAAGAGGGACGGGCAGAGGAAGTTCTCGCGCAAGGAGGAGGGAAAACTCGCCACTGAGCTCATCGCCTCCACGGACTCCTTCGTCGACAGGACACGCGTGACGTTCAGGACAGCAGACTTGGAGAACCTTTGCTCTGCTGACCTCGGACGCTTCAATGTTGTTCTCCTTGAGCATATCCTGTAAGCTCCTCCTCCCACTCCTCTGCTCTTCCGTGCCAGTTTTTCCTCTCCTCTTCTTTTCCCTTCCCTAGCCTCGCCTACCCTTATCTTCTCACTTCACTGCTTTGCTCTCCTCCTCTTCCTCTCCTCTTCTTCTTTCTTTGTCGATTCTGTGTCTTCATTTCATCCTCTTATCCCCAACAATGCATTCTTTCCGCCCCTTCCTTGTCCTCGCATGTCTGACGTTGTTGCTAGGGAGCGGGTGAGCTCGCCGTCAGCCTGCCTGTCCAACATGGTGGGAGACGAGGGGCTTGTGGAGCGAGGAGGCCTGTTGGTCGTAGCCACCAGCTCCGACTGGAGCGAGGACGTTGCTCTGCCGCAGGAATGGCTGGGAGGAACAGTGGATGCGGAAGGGAACGAGATCTCCCTCACGACAGCACTGGAAGCTTGCTTCAAGGTAACGCTACATAGTATTCTCCTCTCCCTCCTCTCCCCTTGCCCTCCTTCCTTGATTCTCCTCTCTGTTCTGTTAACGTTCACTCCTTCTGATTTTCCTCCTGCTCCTGCTCCTCCTCTCTCCGCTCCTCCTCTCTCCGCTCCTCCTCTCTCCGCTCCTCCTCTCTCCGCTCCTCCTCTCTCCGCTCCACCTCTCTTACCAACTCTCTTGCCTCCGTCTCCTCGTTTCTTCTGCCTGTTGACTGATATCTGAGCAGGGCGAGATGGAGCTGCAGCACAGGGAGGACATGCCGATGCTCATCCGCGAGAGCGCTCGCTCCTACAAGTGGCGAGTGATCAACGTGTCCGTGTGGCGCCGCAAGTGAAACTAGTGAAGAGAGGAGTAGGAGGATGGGGGCCTGTGTGAATATCAAAACCAGACGAGTGTCTTTAATTGCTCTGCGCTTCCGCTTACCCTACTCTCCTGCTGAGCATTCTTAACGTTGTCCTCTTCCACTTTGTTTCAAACAGCTCGAAGTTGTTGCTGAAAACTCATCCCTGCAACAACAAGACATGTTGATGGAGTGTGAACCTGAATGGGTGGAAAGAGAAACCAAATACGAACGTGGGACGGGAGGGTGCCTGAGTGGGAGATAGAGTACAATAACGACAGTAATCGAAACAAAAGTTTCAAGAATGCCTTGCAAGACTTGTTGTGATGATAAAATGTGCTTTCATCGCATGTTTTCACATACCACGGTTCTCAACATTTTTCGATGCGCCCATTTTCTCTCTGCTCAGTTTGCAAGTCCGATGACATGCTGTCCAGCTTGGACAGCCACAGTGTGAAGGGATCTGATGGGTAGGAGGAGGAGCTGATGAAGTAGCAGATCAAGAAAACGAAAGTTACAAAGGGGATTGAGAAGTAGCAGGAGCAGGAGCAGGAGCAGGAGCAGGAGCAGAAGCAGGAGCAGGAGAAGGATCAGGAGCAGGAGCAGGAGCAGGAGCAGGAGCAAGAGCAGGAGCAGGAGCAGGAAAAAGGGGAGGGGGGGGGGATGCAGAGCACTGTCCAGTGGACCTCATCCCCCCACATACCCTTCTCCAATTCAACAGGAACTGCGAAGGGAAGCAGCATGCCAGGGGGATGTTGGTGCATGGACAAACGCGAAAGGAACGACGTAGCTTTCACATCCTCCTCCTGTTTCTGCTGACTCCGGGCTATCACGGTCTTTCTCCTCCTCCTCTCACTCTCAGTCATCGTCAGGGAGCAAACATGGCTGGATCGATGCAACATGAGCTGCGGGCGAGGCAGGTGAACGAGTTTGAGGCCATCCAGGCGATGTTCTCCATCGATGGCTCGTTCGTGTGCGGGGATGAGGAGTCGCTGCAGCTCCTCAAGGTCGTCGTAGACTCCTGCACTGACCCGGAGCAGTTTGTCGACGAGGGTCTGCCCGATCTCTCCTTCGAGATCTGCAAGGAATCGCACTACACTGTGAAATTCTCCCTTCCCAAGGAATACCCGCAGCAACCATTGCATTGCCGCCTGGAATGGCAGCAGGGAACGCGTGCAGAGCACGAGTACCTCAATGGAAACCTGCGGCAGTACGCCGACTCGCTGGCTGGGGAGGAGAGTGTGATGCAGGTGCTGGACAAGGCAGAAGAGCTCTTCACAGAGGTGCTCAGCGACAAGAGGCAAGAGGAGGCAGATGCCGAGGCGCTGAGGCGAGACAACAAGCCCGTGTTGGTCAGAGATTCCGGGCCCAAGGCGTTGGGGCGTCGGCTGATCTACTTCCATCACATCATCAATCCTACCAAGAGGCAGTGCGTTCAAGAATGGGCTGTACAACTCAAGCTCGGCGGATATTCAAAGATCGGATGGCCCGGGATAGGTAAGAGTATGCATGCTCAGACCTGCGACACTCCCGTTGCCCTCCCTTACTGTTTCCCAGTGATTGTCGAGGGCCCGGAGGAGTGTTGTCAGGAATACGTCCGTTGCCTCCAGCGTCTTCGCTGGAAGCAGATTGTGGTGAGAGGAGAACAGATAGAGCCCTGTCCCAGCGGCATGAGCATAGATCAGATGCGGAAGATGCATTATGGGTTCGAAGAGCTTGACTGCAACGGGATGTCTGAACTGGCAGAAAGGTGCAGGAAAGCTGGTCTGGAGGAACTTTTCCTGACAGGCATGAAAATCTATCGCAATTCTAGCGATAAGCAGAACGAGCAAGCAGCAGAACCCAAAGTTACGGGGAAAAAGAGAAATTGACATTTTTCGATTTTTCCTCCCCGTCTCCCCCTCAAAGACAGATTCACTCGCACGACTTTTTCTTTCATATACATCACAGTCATTCTGTTAAAAATAAATTCTTCTGTCTCGGAACATCTTCCGAGGCTTATCGGATGTGTTGAGTACCATGAAGTTCTCGGATCGAAAAGGCGAATGAACACTTGGTGGTGCTTGCGTCGTGGATGGGGGCAAAGTTGTCGTAATCCTGATAATCCACTGGCGTGTCTGCCTGAGAAAGGTCTTCATCGCCAGGACTAGAAGGTTTCGGATCCTTCCAGGCAGGCTGACTATGAAGATTGCTGCGCATAAGGCTTTCCTCGCCGTTGGTTGGCGACCGGAGCTTTGAAAGTCGAAGAGGACTCCAGGAGTTTGGCAGAGGAGAGAAGCAGCTCATCCGAGATGCTGCTTGAGGACCTTGATTCTCTTTGCCGTCATCCTCTCCCTTCACGATCTTCATGTAAGAGCTAGAGCACTGGACTTGAGCTTGGGCCTTCGAAGCGCTGTCATCCACATTGCGCCTGTGCATTGTATGAGTCTGCTGAGCTTGCTCATTGGGAGGACTGTTGTTGTCTCTTGGTTTAAATGCCTTTCCTTTGTTGGCTCTTCTGCGATGTTTCGCGCAGAACAGCACATACTCACGGCGAAGGACTCGGAGCCACTCGCTCACGACCCACACGATGCCTGACTCCTTGCCTTCCTGATTTCTTGACGTTACCTTCAACGAGAGGTGGAGGAGGAAGGTGCCAATGAGCAGCAGTGACAGCGAGCAAGCGAAAGACAACATCCTCAAGACTGCCCAGAGCAGAAGCAGACTACAGCCTGCAGCTCCTGCTGCAGCCCATGCCGGCATTTCAAAAGGGCGTGTCTGACGCTTTGCGTTTGTCCTGAATCCGGGGTGGGACTTCATGACGGGTAGTAGGGATATGATGGGAAATAGGGTAGGTAGGGTACACCATCCATGCTTGGTATTCACTGAAAAATACGGGTAAAATGGGGGGTACTCTTTAGATATTCGTTGTCGATAGATGCAGGGGTGGGTATGGAATAAGAAATTGGAAGTCTTTCACGAGGCGGGTTGGGAACTACCATACCGGTAAAGAAACAGGGAATTTAGGGGGTGGGGGTATATTAAAGATCACCGGTGCACAAGCTCGTGCAGGGGTCCACGATACATGCTATCTCAAATATATACAGTATTTGAAATATATGAGGAAACTTTCGAACCTTTCCCCCCTTCTCCTGAATGAAATTCTAGTGTATTCAGCCAAAATTATGAAATGTTTCATAAATCATTGAAACGAGGGGTACTATGAAAACTTTAATGGTGGTGGGTGAGGGGTGGAAGATAAAAAGAACGGCGCGTGCTTGGGAAGAGTAGGAGCGCACAGCATGACGAGCACTTTCGCCAACGAGGTCAAGCTGTTCAACAAGTGGAGCTACGATGACATCGAGGTCAGCGACATCTCCCTCGAGGATTACATCGCTGTCAAGCCCAAGTATGCTCAATTCGTTCCTCACTCCGCCGGTCGCTTCCAGGCGAAGAGGTTCAAGAAGGCCCAGTGCCCCATTGTCGAGCGCCTCACCAACTCGATCATGATGCACGGTCGTAACAACGGTAAGAAGATCATGGCCGTTCGCATTGTCAAGCATGCGTTCGACATCATCCATCTCCTCACCGACTCCAACCCGATCCAACAGCTCGTCGAGGCTATCATCCAGGCCTCCCCTCGTGAGGACTCTACCCGTATCGGCTCTGGTGGTGTCGTTCGTCGTCAGGCTGTTGACGTTTCTCCTATGCGCCGTGTGAACCAGTCCATCTACCTCATCACCCAGGGAGCTCGTCAGGCTGCTTTCAGGAACATCAAGACCATCGCTGAGTGCCTCGCCGATGAGATCATCAACGCTGCCAAGGGATCCTCCAACTCTTACGCCATCAAGAAGAAGGATGAGCTCGAGCGCATTGCCAAGGCCAACAGATAAATGTGGATGCCTTGTGTGCTTGTCTTCCTCCTTCTATGCAGTTTATTGAAAGTCTCAAAATCGCAAGGTCTCGCCCTGCGTCGCTCGAGCAGCCTATGTGCTGGCCTGGAGCGCTTTGACAGGATCTTGAATACATAAAGTGCATTGAAAAATCGCAAGGTTTCGCCCTGCGTCGCCAATGGCGTGCAAACACTAACAGGGGATGGTTTTTTGCTTTGTTAGATTGAGGCAGCAGAGCTTGAGGAGAGTGGAGAGTTGAGATGGGTGAGGAGGGATGGAAAGAAAGATGTGTAGGAAGAAAGAGAAGGCCTGAAGAGAGTATGGCCCGTCCTTGAACAAACCATTTCAACAAGCTGTGATTGCACACGAGCAGAAGGTAAGTTATGTCTTTCAAGCTAAATTTACAGTTACACACGTCAAGCTCCAACATTTCATCTTAATCCTGTCGAAACATCATGCATCTGATGAAAAGTGGATATCACAAAACAGCCTTTGCAAGCGGCGTCCTCTCCTACACCCATCGACGGGCAGCTGCCTCACCTACATACGACAACAAGCAGCACAAATGAACTCAAAGCAGCGTGGAGACTTTAGAGGTCCTGGAAGATATATAAACTTGTTTCGCTCATCTTGTCTCAACCGAATTTATCCTCTTTTGATCCCAGCTAGCAGCGAGATTTAGTCTCTGGTGGGAAAGATGTTCTATGGATTGTTTAGTTGGCCGAAGCATGCTTGGTATCATACAAAAAGTGAACAACCACGGCAAGTATGCAATTTATGTCTCTTGTTTGCCCGCACAATTTCCTCAGCACTCATTGTTATGGTCTGCGAGCTTTTACATGAGACGTGGACAACGGAACTAAGCAAAGTGGAATTTGGTTTTTTGCGTAATTTTTTGTATTTTCGACAATAGAGGACACTATCGCAAGAAACACTATCCTGCTGGCCGTCTCCAACAAAAGATCGCTAGAGCTCGCAGCTTTCCATACCACGCTCATTTAAACGACACGTTCACTTCCTTAATCAACAAGAATCGATTTATCTGCCACGGGCAATCTGCTTCTCGACCTCAGCATACTGCTGAGAGAGACGCTGAAATTCGCTCAAGTCAGCGGGGAAGTCAAGAGAACATAAATCCAATGCATTCACCTTCTTGCGCTTCTCTGGCACTGGGTACTCAGGGCCGTAGTTCTGGAAGTGTCCGGAGAGGGTGGAGATGGCGGTGTAAAGAGTGCTGAAGCTAGCAGCTCCCGCGACCTTGTTGTTGCGTCGGTAGTAGGCAACAAACTTGTTCATCTCGTCACGGGTGTCCTCAACGAGGGCCTTCATGGCTGGGTCACCCTTCTTCATCTCAGTAGCAGCCTTCATCTTGTTCAACAATTCGCTGACATCTAGCACATCATCGTCACTTGCTTGTCAAGAAGAGGGCAAGATGATGCAGACTAACCTGTCTTGTAGTCACCACTGAGCTTGTACTTCTCTCCACTTGCTGCCTTTGCTGGCGCAGGAGCAGCTTCCACTGCAGCCTCCCCCTCAGCACGCACGATGGCTCTGAGGAAACGAGAAAAACGAAAAAATCAGGAATGCAGCAAGATTGTGATGGCATACATAAACGTCATCATAGACAGATAAAAAGCAAAACTTTGCTACTCCATCGCATTCGCTCAATCTGTGATACACTGAAATCCAATCATCATAGCACTGAACAGGGAAACATGAATGATCAGCCCATCGGGGAAATAGAATAACGCGCATGCGCATAATTGCATAGGAATTGAGCCAAGTTTGAGTCAAACAGTCGAACATTGCCATCAGTGCTACAATGTTGTCACTCACGGCATGCTCAGCCCGGCGATCACAGCGGCTGAACTGGCAAGGACATCCCTGCGGGACAAGACATTCGACGCATCTGAGCCGGAAGCTCGGAGAGCGCAGACAGCAGGAGCAGACCTAGAGGAAGAAAGAAGAGAGAGGGAGGAAGAGGAGGAGGGGGCAAAGGCAGCGGCCTGGCCGATTACGAGAGCGATGGGGAGGAGGAGGCGCAGCATTATCGCGGCTGAAAGACGTGGGGGAGCCGCTGTAGAAAGATTGCCTGAAAATCAAGCATGGACCCACACATACTCTATGATTAACTAAACTATATAGAGCATTTCATACAACTGAAAAAATTGAGCTTAAGCTAATCTATTGTTTCTTAATCAAGTGATGACCCACCTAAGAAGAGTTGTACCCCTCCGTGGAAGAGAGACGGATCTCCTGGGGTCCTTTGAGTGTGGCCATATGACCGGATACCTTATTTGCAAACATAGCTTCAAATTTCTGGATTTACATCGAAAACTTCAAATCATATTTCAAGTTCTACCAACATTTGAAATCACCGGATCTCCTCACGGATACTGTATCCGGCCTCGCACTACCCCATCACCCCTCGTCTAGATCGGTTCCTATGGTTATTAAGTACCCCATTTCCTACCATGGTATACCCCACCTTTCCTGTTTACCGATCCTGAAATAATGTGGACCACCCCCTGTTCAACGAGGTCGCTGATCTTCATGTCAGACGTAAAAGTGTGGGGTGGGAAAAGGGTGGGCGGTCTACCAAATAACTTCCTGGTGGTACATTGAAAGGGAAAGGCAGGGGTACTCAGATATTGGTGGGGGTCCAGGTGCGCATCAAACTGACAATGGGGTGCAAAGTACGTGTGGGTAGGTTGTATACGTTTGACAGGAAGGGGAGGGTACTTGATACCCCTCCAGGACACTGGGGTGATCAGGGACCCACCCTACGCACAGTTAATGATAGGGGTGGTACCAGGGCCCGGCGGCTTCCAAGAGCCGGCTCCCGAGGACTCAACGCCGGGTACTACGGGCACTGACAGCCTGAGTGAGTTATAGGCTGTTCCATTGAAGTCTATAACTCAGCTGATTGTCCTCTTACTGATTTCTAACTTAACTTTGAGTAAATACTCAGCGGCCGCTTCTTTGACACGCAAGTACCTTTACTCAAAGTTAAGTTAAAAATCAGTACGAGGACAATCAGGAGAGACGCCGGGGCGCAGTCCGCGACTCCGCGGCCGGGCCGGGAGCCCTCAGCCGCTGAGCCCGCCCCGGTCGTACTACTCTAGTCATCAGGCTCTCAGTCAAGCTTTTACTCAAAGTTAAGTTAAAATCAGGCTGTAGCATTGGCATGGTTCCTGCGGGGTACCCTACCATCAAATCATTCAACCCACCCGTGCTTGAGTACTGTATTGAGGGGGTATAGCCAGGTGAAAGTATTCCACCACCCCTATTGTCTATTGGAGTTCTGGAGGGGTGTAGCACACACCCCTCAATCCTTCGTAAAGTACCCACCCCCGGGATAAATTTTCCCTGAGACTAAGACCACCCCAGCGAAAGAACCCTTCCTCCACATCATGTACCCCTCCATTCGTCCATTTTTCTGATGACTATGTACGGGTGCTTACTGACAACTTTCGACTAGTACCCGTGCATTTTGGAACCACCCTCAACATACTCCTACCTATTGCCATGGCAGACGTCGAAAATGGTAAGAACCCACTGCTAAGTGATGGAGTGCTTGTAGTGAGAGAGGCTCAAGTTAGATTTCATCATGCATGTTCAAAAGTCGAGACTGATCTTGAAATGAAGCATCGAATCATCCTCAGCCTGTGCGAGGAAATGAACAGGCAATACCAAGGATCAGTTGGCGGGTTAGGCGAATTTGAATTTTCTAGATGTTTCACGCTGATGGCATTTCACTTTTATCCTCATTTTGCATCAGATTTTTGTGAAGGAATGATTGATCTCGTAGAGCAATTGAGTTCCTTCATACTCCTCGCTGGATTTTCACGCTTGCATTTACAGAACACGATGAAGTCGCATCACAAAGCACGGACCGCATGTCTATTCCATCAGGTTGATGCTTACGGCAAAGGATTTGAAGTTTCTTACTGCTGAGCACTGAAGGGCAAAAGAAAGATCTTCTTTACAAGATCAGAAGTTTGAAGAGGAGAACTCTTCACTCGATTCAAAAGGTGCGATGGTATAGATTTGTGCTTGCTGTGATTTGAATGATAACAGGCAACCTTGAGGCATAATATGCCAGAGACAAAGTGATTCTCTTATATTTCATGTCTCAAGTCTCTTACTTCCATGACAGGGACGAAGAGTATGACCACATGTACAATGTATGCCGCAATGAACAACTTTAAGACAGGCTGCATGACTGACGGCGTTTTAGCATTTCTTCGAGGTTCACACGCGAGTAGAGGAGCTCAATGGAGCTTTAAAGAAGTTCATTCAAGCACAGGTACGTTGAAGTGATGAGAAGGCGCCAAGGATGACGAGGAGGCTGATTGATGTCAAGGAATCCTTCTATGAGGCTGGCAGCCAGCTAGCGATTGCGCTTGAGAATCTTTACGAGGAGCAGCCGCAGCCTCCCCTGCGTCAGATGTCTGTGTCCCTGTGCGACTTGTTCAGTCAGCTCTGCGAAGAGCTTGTTCCTTCCGTCAGTTCACAGTGGGATCTTGCAGTAATTGCTCCATCGAATAGGATGCGAGGTCGTTTTCAGGCAATACGCGAAGATCACAACAGGAGGAATAGATACGTTGCCGATCTCGATCACTACAAGAACAAGCTCCTGCGGTGTGAGGCAGAGCAGCACAAGAACAATTCGGCCAAGAACCAGGAGAAGGTGAAGGAGACAGAGGCGAAGTTGCAGGCGGCGGATGTTCGGTACCAACAGATTAACAAGAACTTGACGTCTCGGTTAAAGATTGCGGAAGAGCACAAGAATGCAATGGTAGACGAGGCCTTGCTATCCATGGTTTCCCTCCTGCGGACGATCCATGAGCAGACTGCAACCCGACTTGCTGCCCTGGACCAGCTCTCGGACAACGAACAATCACGGCAAGCGGCGAGGATGAGCAGGCAAACGCTGGCTAGACTGGATCGGGAGACGCAAATGGAACAGGGAGTGTCAGGGAAGTCTCCAGAAGAGCCAGTGAGCCCTAGTCGGGGGAGATGGTCGGACTCGATGCTGCCTCCTCCTCACCATCCTGATCACAACAACTCCAACATCATCGCTGTCGACATGTCTAAACTCTCCGTACAATCCCAGCCAATGTCACCGAGGCCTCTCAGCACTATCGTCGTTAGGGCGCTGTATGACTATGATGCAACAGCTGATACAGAGCTGGACTTGAGGTATGGCGATCTTGTCACGGTGCTGAAGCAGGACAGGAGTGGATGGTGGCAGGGCGAGGTCGATGGGAGGATTGGATGGTGAGGTGTCTGTTGGGGCTTCTTCAATGCACTGACCACCTGTTGCCAGGTTTCCATTCAATTACGTGCAGGTGTTACCATAACTCGGGGAGATGTTCGTCTGCTATTTGTTTTGAGTAGAGGTCCCTGTAATGTTATGATGTAAGGCTTGTACGAGCACTCTCGGTCTGACTTTCTTTAATGGTAATTCCTGTACGATTCTCTTATCATGGTATTTGTTCTCTTGAAGACAATCTCTCAATGAGTTCAAGTCTTGTCATGGCCAGTCCCTGATCAGGCTGACTCGGATGTTATCATCCGACTCCTGCCGCCGGCCGAGCTGCCGCCTCAGGCCAGTGCCCGAGGGCCTGTGATTGTGACCGTGCACCACAACTGAAAAAACAAAAGATGAGTTTTGACTTTGACAAGCCGTTTACATTTCAACCGCGCGTAGAAAAAATGCAAGGAGGGGGGGTGCGAGGAAGGAAGAAATGAGGGAGGAGCTGTGGGCATGAACCTGGAGGCTCCAGCAGTCCTCGAAAGGAAGGAGAGAGCAGTCGGAGGAGAATCGTTGATTCGTGACTGAGAAGAACAGGAGCGAGGAGAGGAGCGGAAAAGGCTGGCTGATACATAGAAAGCAAGAGTTGTTGCAGGTAGAGGAGTAGGGAGGGGAGAGGGAAGCAGCAGGCACAACAGCACTGGGAGGAACAGATTAGGTGGAGGCGTCAGGAGCACAAGGAAGTACGGAGATGTCGCAGAGATCGTTGGAGCTTGCTTCGATCGTCATGTTCTCCTGCTGTTTTCACGGCACCTGGTCCGCTTGTCCTTCCGGGAGCGGCAGCATGGCAGGTTCTCCCTCCCTCTTCCATCCTTGTCCACCCACAACTTTTCCGCAGGATGCCCGGTGCTGCCCGAGAGCTCGACCGTCCCATGTCGCTCCTCCTGCTCCCTAGTCACTGAAAGCGCTGCATGCCCGGCAGGGCTGGCCACCGCAGAGTACCCTTGCGGCGTCTACTCCTGCAGGGACACGTTTGGGAGGACGCGGTACTGCAACCCGAGCAGAGACATCTTCGTCAACTTGAAGCTTGCTCCCTCCTACATCGGTGTGCAGGTGAGAGAGAGGTCGAACGGGCTGTTGGTTGCAAGCTGAACGAGCTCCCGGCAGGGCTGTGACGCGCAGAGTGGAAGGTGGGGGAGCGTTGCCTGCATCGACAAGTTCCATGTAGAGACGAGCAACAGCACATGCTCGTGGGTGAAGGACAGAACCACGTGGACCAGCGAGCAACAAGTCTATCAGTGCAACGATAAAACACGTAATGATGATGATGATGATGATGATGATGATGGAGCTGGTGGTGGAAGAGATGGTGGTGATCGGAAGACGATGACAATGATGATGACGATCACCACTACGACGATGATGACTATGATGCTTCTCAAAAATGTTTTTTGTTTTGCATTTTTTGCCGTGACCTCCCACACCACTGATCTCACTTTGTTTGTTCTAGTTTGCAATGTGGGAAGCGACGGCTGGTCGTGCTGCAACCAGCACGATTTCATTGCGAGGTGCCCTATCGACATTCCCTACATGTGCAACAACCCGACGCTTTGCTCTGATGGCAAGGATTTCTGCTGTGTGTTTGCAGCAGGTAAAAATCCATGACAGCAAGGAGGTCAAAAGTGGAGAGAAAGGAGGATCGGGCTGAGGTTTAGGAGAGGAAATGACTGGAAGGAGTGGCAGGGGAGAGATGGGGAGGGTTGTTGCAAGTAAGGAGGAGATGGCGGTATCGTGATCCTCTTTCCTTCAGATCTCTGCGACGTCCCACCGCAGAACGGATTGAGGCCGTGCAACGATTCCTATCTCGTAAAGGAGAGCACCTGCAGCTTGGATGGGTGTGCACCTGCTGGTAAGGAGAGGAAGAGCGAGAAGGGAGAGAGAGACTGGAGAACGGAGGAAGGAGATGGAGAGGAGAATTTCTCAATGCAGTCTGCATGAAGCGAGTTTCCTGACGTGATGACGGTCAAAAAGCAGATTCTTCTGTCTGTGAAGACGTGTCGTCAAGCTCTTCTTTCTCCCTGAACCTTGACGATCCTTATCAAGTCGCCATGAGCCGCTATGGAGTAGATGTCAAGTGTCTGGCCTGTCTGCGCAACGGTGAGGCAATCAGTCATCGTGTGAATAACGTTGCTCACGACCCTGTTGTGTCAGGTTGTTCCTCCTGCCAGGCATCCTCCGCCGCTCCTACTCCTCTTCCTCTGACTTCAACATGCAGATCTTGTACTCCCCGACATCTGCTGCTACGGCAGGAGGCAACGCTCTGTTACTGTCCAATCGCTCCACGTGCCTGGCACAGAAAAGTCTTTGCTCGCGCGTTGTCCATGAGTATGGTATCGAGAGCGAAGCGATCGTCATCGAGAAGGAGGAGGACTGCTACAGGTGCGACGCGGAGTCGGGATGCAGTAGAGACAACGGAGGAAGCTGGTAGAGGGTTTTCGGAAGGGAGAAGCTGAGACAGTGGAGAAAAAAGTGAGGATAGGAGATGGGAAATGAGACCATACTGGGGATAGGGAACATCGGGGAAAGAGCATGGAGAGGAGAGGAGAGAAGAGGAGAAAAGAGGAGAGGAGAGGAGAGGAGAGGAGAGGAGAGGAGAGGAGAGGAGAGGAGAGGAGAGGAGAGGAGAGGAGAGGAGAGGAGAGGAGAGGAGAGGAGAGGAGAGGAGAGGAGAGGAGAGGAGAGGAGAGGAGGTCTGATGGACGCTCTGCAGCGGCTACTGGAACTACGTGCAGTACCTCGCAGACTACTTCGCCTCTGAGGTTCCTCCAAGGATGAGGAGCGCTCCTCGTGACGAGCTGCTGGGCAAGAGGACGCGAGTAGAGGTGCAGGTGAGCAACGTCATCCTCCTCGGGCTGGATCTCAGCAAGGAGACCTTCTCCAGCTCTGCGACGGTGAAGCTGACATGGAAGGACTCCCGGCTCCTCTCGTCCACCAGTAACCCCCTAGGGAGATCCGTCTTCGACGTGGAGAGGCTCAAAGGAGCCATCCTGACATGGCGGCCTGACCTCACAAGGACCAACGAGGAGGATGGAGGAGGGTGGGCGGCAGCCCCGAAGTCCGTGTCGCTCAACGCCTCGGGGGCGGTGGAGGAGGAGAGGAACTTCTCCTCCTCATGGTCGTGTGATCCCCTTGGACTCTGGGTGAACCAGACGGGCATCGCACGCCTACGCATGTCTTGGATGTATCCTGCAGGAGCACTGGCGGACAACTCCTCCTCCTCCTGGATCAACGACTTCGCGCTAGCTCTTCTCCCTCCCTCCTCCCTCTCCGTGCGTGATCACACCCCCCGCCATCGCGTCATCTTCGCACACTCTTTCACCGATCCTCAAGGCCTGCACATCGATTTGTTCGTCCAGGAGCTCCCCTCTCGCGTAGCTCTCAAGTTCGTCTATCCGGTATCTGGTAGTATCTACTGCTTACCCTACTGACCTCCTTCTCCTTCTCCTGCTGCTGCTGCTCCTCCTCCCCCTCCTTCTCCTCCTCCTCCTCCTCCTCCTCCTCCTCCTCCTCCTTCACAGGTCATCCTACTCATTCTCTTTGTCCTGCTCGTCGCAAGCCTTGAGCCTCCTTCTCCTGAGATCTTGGGTGGAAAGTTTCTTGCCTTCCAGATCAGCTTGTGGTGCGTGCTGGTTGTCATGAGCATCCGCACCTTCGACGTCTCCTCCTCTCTGCCGTGGCTGGATGTGTTCCTGACCTGCTCCCTCACTGCCATCGTCGCAGTGGCTCTAGTCATCGTTCTCT
This sequence comes from Guillardia theta CCMP2712, assembly GCF_000315625.1. Classification (NCBI taxonomy): domain Eukaryota; class Cryptophyceae; order Pyrenomonadales; family Geminigeraceae; genus Guillardia; species Guillardia theta. The sequence continues at coordinate 444,092 of NW_005434664.1, forward strand.
CCTCGTCGCTCTGGGAGCAGCAAGGGACGCAACAAGTTGTCAACAGGAAGCTGCAACAGGAGATGAGAATGAGGTCTGACAGGCGCAAGGCGAGGATGTTCAAGTGGGGTTGCCTGGGAGCGATTGTGTGCGTTCTCATCACCAGCACTACCTCGGAGTTTCTGCGGGAGAGAGCGAGGAGGGAGGAGCTGCCTGCTCAAGTCAACAGCTTCCTCTTCGATCCCGGTGCTCCAGGCAACTCTGATCATCACACCCTTCTCACTGTTGCTGCAGGAGCAGCTGCCGCGTGCATTTCCCTCGGGACCATCGGAGCTGTGTGCTGCCTCGGACCCTTCACGCTCGAACTCCTCCTTGAGCTGATCTCGTTTCTGCGCGGGTTGACCATGAAGGTTGTGCCGGCGAGCGGGGAAGGCATGCACGCCGTGAACGTGAACTAGCTTTAATGTTAAAACTTCTTGTACGTGGAGATCATTGGAATCTTGGTAAGCTAGACAAACATCATCCAGACACGTGGATGAAAGAGGAAAGAATCAAGAGGAAGCAGAGTCGACACGAATCCCTTCATCTACCATCCACCCTGGGACCAGTGTGCGTAGCGCTGGTGCATCTCCTGGCTGATGTTCACAGCAGCATGGTAATCCTTGTCACCGCGCTCGATGGCTTGCTTGGAAGGGAAGAGACTGAGCAACTCAAACATTGTGCCTGTTGAAGACAATCAGCCATGGCTGTTCAAAGCGAGGGCGTGAATGTAAGAAATCATTCTACAAGAATCTTTGCATGAGTGCACTCGATTAGAAACCATTCAACAGAAAAGATTGATGCAGTAAGTCAGACGATACATGTTCACACTGTTGACTTGATACATTACGCATATCATGTTTTGATCAGTGGCTTATCAGGTTGCAAAAAAAATATTGCATCGCATATTCCACTTGAATGACGACATGACAGGTTCTTACATACTCGGCTACACCTTCTCTTCTTTCTCTTCCTTTTCTTCTTCTCTTTTCATCTTCCTCAACTATCTCATGCACTGTGCATCTTGCTCAGTCATGCCATACCTTCAGATGTGCTATTTTGGGAAAACCCGACCTCGACATCTGGTGGGGCACATAGGACCTCTTACACAAAATTGATGAGATTTCTAGGAGCTATGACCATCGGTATAGCTCGGATACGTAACCTGTAGGTACCTCTGATGTTTTGGTTTCATATCCAGTAGGGGTGCCTAGTTATTACCTTTTGAAATTTTGTTGCTGATGAGCAAATTAGTCTTGAAACTCAAGCTCAGGCCCCGGCGGCCCGGCCGGGGCCCCGGACTGTACACCGTACGGTCACTGCCGTAGCAGGGCCGACCGCTGACGCGGCTGACCGTACCGTCCGACTCTCAGTCGGTCCGGGGACGGTCTGACTCGGAGGCCGGGCTCTCACCGCACTCAGTGGCGGCTGTCGGGGCCGGCCAAGTGCCACTCAGCTCGGAGGCAGTGATGCCCGGCCGTCACGTGCAGCACGCGGCCCCGGGCGGCCGGGCCGCACTGCTGCTGCCCGGCCGGGACTCCCAGCCTGACTCGGAGTGACCGGACCGTCGGACTCCGGGACATTCACTGTTCACACGAGTCAATTGACTAGTAACTACGGACGGAGGCTCCGAGGCTCCGGGGGGGGGCCGGAGGCCCGCGGCGGCCCGCCGGGCGGCCGGGCTCAGCCTTATTGGAATCAATTCCTGACTCCTAGAGTCTGTGCACAGATGAATGACTAGTAGAACAGCTCAACAGCTGACTGATAAGTCCAAAGACCAAGACTCACAGATGATGTGCGCACGAAGACACCAATGACTTTCACAGCCAACCAAACACCTCAGATAACTCAGATCAACTTCCCAACAATCCCCAGCACTTTATTCCCAACACTCGTAGCAGCAAGACCAACCAAACAGCTTCCCTTCACACACCACCGCCTTACTTCCACCACTGTACGAGTGCTGCCTCTTCGACAGCCGGCGCCTCTTGATTCCTCCGGCGCCGCCTCAGCTTCCCCAGGCTCCAACCAACCGGATCTTCTAAGTCACAGACTAAGCTCCAGCCCACTAGCTTGGACCTGCAGGCTTCACTTGGTTCACAACCTGATTAGACGCATCCCTTGAACTTATCGCGTCTGAAAGAACTTCTGAGAGGTTTGTCAGAACCTGAGTTCTTACACCCTCCCTTTGTGAAGCAAGTCAGAAGTCTGCAACCTTCTCAGCTTGTCAAAATCATCTGCTTGACAGCTAAGCAGCTGTCCCCTGCGATGTCCTCCTTTCCAACGATCGCTCTAGCTTCTTGCAGCGTTGTCAGCTGCTCCCATCACCTGACCATCAACATCTTTCCCAAGCTGACTTCCATGCTGCTCTCCTCTCCAAGGTCATCTTGCTGCTACCACTCCATCAACCGTTCTGCACAGGCTCATCCCCCATCTTGCATGCCTCCTGCGCTCCTCCTTCGCTTCAAGTGTGCACCCTGGTGCACCTGCGTTTCGCCTCCTGTGACACCTGCACTCCTCCTCCGCTTGCGCTGCGGATGCAGTGCGGTCGCACCCCGCCAACAGTGCACCTGTGCTGCTCCTCCACCTGCGCTGCGGCTTCTCCCCACCATCGTAGGGCCTGCGCTGCTCCTCCAGCGCTTGCGCTTCAGCAGCACTCCTGCAGCACCTGCGCTGTCCTCCTCTAGCGCATCCTGATGCTCGTGCACTCGGGTTCCTCAGCTTGTACCATCCGCATGCCACTAGAGACTCTCCTCATCCGCCTGCGCTGTCCGCATGCACCTGTGCTCCTCCTCACCTTCCATCATAAACTCTTCCCAGCTGCCTGCAGTGTCAGCTCAAGACTAAGTCCTGAACACATCTGCATCTTTCAAGTCAGACAGCTCCTCCTCCTCTTCAACCTGATCCTCATGATGGGATTGGTCATCATGTGACCTCTCTGAAGCTTGCGCATTGAGCAATGAAGACATCTCCACCCATTGATGATGCCAAGAATTTAGAATTCCAATCAAGCTCCAGAGATCAGGTTCAGAATTCTTGCAATGCATTGATTGATCTCTGATTGTTTTGAACACAATTTTCTCGTTTCTAATCTATGGGCCCTTTCTATCCTATCTACCCCGGGGATCATTGTTTTGCCAAGGCACAATCATTTTTGACGTCAGCGCTTTCATTTCAACCACATGACTTATCGATCTCGACTCATCCGTCATTTCTTTCTCAATTTTCATTTTTTGGCCATTCAATTTCATCGTTCACTACCGTCATGGGTTCCATAGATCAGGATGAGCGAGTTTCTAAGATACTAACCTAGAACAGATGTCTTGGTTGCAGCTAGCCACAGGCTTGAGGAAGACGTGTCTGTCTTTATCCTCCTTCCGATTCATCCGATTCCTTCACGTTCTCCATGAGAGTCTCCTCGGTGACATCACCCGAGACACCCTCCCTGAATCGGATAGAAGACGGAAGATAAAGCCTGGAAGCCACCGCAGCAGGATCGGTTAAATCTCCTTGTCGGAGACTAGAGCTCGGATCACCGTCAATCACACACGGGGCATACAACTTTGGCGACTGACGGCATGGGAACAGAGTAGCACTGTCCCTGACAGAAGCGCAGAGAGCATGAAGCGCAGAGAGCATGACAGGCGAGCATCCTCAGAGCAGCATATCCGGTAAGGGGTCTCCGAAGAGAAATTCACCAAGGAGCCTCCACCGATTCAAAGGCAGAACTTTCGTCAGCAAATCGCCAGGCTGATAAGAAGTATGAATCTTTTCTGGATAGAGCTCGTCCTTTTCTACCAAATCAACAGCATACTTCGTTCGAATATCAATGTGTTTGAGTCGACTATAACTTCGCTTGTCCCACAAAAGCCTCAGACATGGTTCATTGTCGATTAACAAGAGAGTAGGACGAGTCTGCGTAAATCCCATCTGACCCAAGAGATTTCTATAAAGCTTGACTAGTTTCGCGCATGTGGTGGCAGCATAAATTTCAGCTTCTGAAGAACTCAGGGCAACAACCTTCTGCATTTTTGAACCGAAGACGACTACCCCACCATTCAGAACGATTCCATATCCGCTTTGACTCCGTCTCGTAATAATCTCGGTACCCCAACCAGCATCACTGAATGCAATCATCTCATTGACAAAACACTCCTGGTGGTAAGATACTCCGTGACAATGGTATACGATCTGAACCTCCCGAGTAGTGTAAAGGTACTGTAGAAGATGAATTAAGGCATCCATATCGCACTGCCTAGGAGCCCGAGCAAAGCGACTAAGGACGCTCGTCGCGAATGCGATATCAACCCGCGTACAATTTGCCACGTAGAGAATGGACCCCAGAAGACTCTGATAAGTGCGGACTTCCTTCTTGTTCAACAACTTACCCTCCAAGTGATAAGTCTTGAGATAGTGACCAGGTAATACCGTTTTGACACCTCTGGCAACGATTTCAAAGCGTTCAACAATCTTTTCAATGAAATGCTGTTGTGACAAAGTTATCCGACCCTGATCGTCATTCTGTTCTATTTTAATGCCCAAGAAGGTACCTGTTGCCTCACTCCCCGAAAAGTCGAATACTGTGTTGAGCTTCTCAAGAAACTCAATCTTAACTGCTTCAGTTTGAGAGACAATGAGTAAGTCATCCACGAAGACAGTCAGAAGCAAGACGTCCCCCGCACAGTTGGAGTATCGGTAGATGATCTCATCATGTCCTATCCCACTTGCTCCCACCGTCTTCAACACCTGCGTGAACTTAAGATACCATCTCCTTGGTGCAATGCGAAGTCCATAGAGCGACTTCAAGACTTTGAGGAGGCACTCAGGAGGAAGACTCATGATATCTGGAGGAATCAAATACACAGGAACCTCCAAGTCACCATACAAGAAAGCAGCAGAGATATCCCTGAATGTGATTCTCCAACGGTTGCCTGCCGCGATGCTCAGCAAGAGCCGGATATTGTCCAACGATGTAGTCGGTGCAAACAATTCTTCAGATGAAGGAAGTAAGTTGCCCATGATAACTAGCCGCCCCTTTCGTTTCAAGATCTTGCCCTTCAAGTCTCGTTTTGAAGCATACACCCACAAGGCGCGAGCAAGGACGGAATGATTTGACTCCCTGTTTTTCTGATCACGCGTAACAACTTCCCAGACCCCACGACTTTCGATCTTCGCAATTTCCTCCTTTTCAGCCTGCTCCCAAAGATGCCGATCCGGACGACGTAACATCTCTGACCTTGTCTTGGGATCTGGTAACTTGTCAAAACTACTTTCGTTCTCCACATCTCCTGCATCGCAAGCCGCTGTCATCGCGTAATCTGCCTGATTCTCAGGCATTGCAGCTGGATTGTCACGGTCGGAAGACATCAGAGATAACAGGTCAGACGCCAGCTCCACCGCGTCCCATACGGGAGAGACCAACGCTAGATTCGCCACAAGAAGACGCGTATCCCTGAAAGTAGGGTCCACATTAGCACTGACCTGTGGGGCAGATGACACAGGATCGACATGCTGTAAACGAGTTTTGTACATCTCATCCCTCCATACTGGAACAAAACGCTGGGATGCTGGCTGAAGGCTTGTCCTGTCTTCCCCCCTGTCCCAAACATACAAGATCTCTTCAGATTCAGTCGACCCCTGCACAATATGTGTAACTTGCAGATACTGTGGAAATTTCTTGTGCTGGGAAAGTACAACCACTTCAGGCGAACCCCCAACTGTAGCTTCGACAACATCCATGATCCCATCCGCTGCACGATCAAGACAGGGTTTAAAAACTTTGGTATGGTCGGTCATATCACCAAAGACGTTCGGTGGAAAGCTACACGAGTAATAATCTGCTAACATGCAGACCTCTGATATTGTCTCCCCACTTGTAAGCACCACCATTGCCTTCTGTTCGGTTTGTTCCAAAAACTTGATGTCAGGATCAGTGACAGACCGTAACACCCAGTAATTGTCGAGAGTTGGGAAAACAATCCGCGCGAGAAACTTTCCCTCCTTGAAAACCATCTGCAAAATTTTGCCTTGCTCTACTTGACCATTTACAAGAACTTCGACATCTCGATTGACATATTTGCTTTCCAAGACCCCTCGCTCCGCCTTGAAATCCCTCCGTGTTCTTCTGCCTGCTGGAGGAACTGGAGACATTGCACCGTCAGGCACATATTCGGTATCATCCCTCAACCGATGCTCTCCTGTATCCTCCCGTTGATCTCCAGATGTCAGGCTTTGGACCGAGGAAGGTGGAAATTCCAATTGGAGGCGCTTGCTCGCGGAAACTTCACTTGCGTCAGGACCAGAGCCTCCCTGACAGTGTCGCTTCCTGCCAGACGTTGCAACTTCCTCAGGAATTTGCAATTCTGTTTCACTCGCATTTTCCGAGGAGTCTTCGTCGTCGTCAGATGCCACTGGTGCACAAGGTACTAGTTCCTTCAACAATTCATCCTCCACATTAGATGCCTGAAAACGTCGGCAACGTAATGGAAAATACATCTCGTCAAACGTAAGATTATTCGTATGGACGATTCTATCATGCTCGATATCCCAAACCAAATACCCCACCTTATATCCAGAGAAAGCGCACGCGTTTCCCAGATTTAAACCATGAATTGCTGGATCATCCACCTTTGACGTGCGTAGTTCATTCTTGAAGAAGGTGCTGCACCCAAAAACCTTGAGCTTGCGATAGTCAAACTGCTCGGTTGTATATATCAAGTATGGTGAGGAATACCCTAGATTTCGTCCACTAGGCAGAATGTTGTACCGTAAAACTGCCTGCTGTACGGAATATTCCCATTTGCTCCGGGGTACTCCGCTCTGACGTAGTAACGTCCGATGAATGGACATTACGCTTCTGATTCCACGTTCAGCGAACGCATTGTAGACCTGAGAGTACTCTGGAATTTTGTCATGTCGTATCCCATGATCAACGAAAAAGCTCTCCAGCTCCACAGAGCTGAATTCTGAACCGTTGTCAGATACAATCTTCTGTACCTTAGGACGAGAGCTGTCACGATCCTCTTGTAACAGTATTTCCTTGAGGATAGCAGCCGTCTGACTTTTCGTGCGCATAGGTCGTACTCGCACAAATCCGGAAAAGACGTCCACAATGATCAAGAAATATCTATAACCACCAGGCTCGGATTGTACAATTATGTCTTTCAAATCCATATGCCAGACTTGATTGACCTCTGATGCCCGCTCCTGTCGGAAATCCGACTGTCGATGGATCGGCCGTGAGACGAACTTTGCTATTCTACAGGTGTGACAAGGAGATTTCTTTAGGCGCCTGTCGTACGTGATATACTTCACCGAATCGGCTAGTAATTTTTGAATCTTTGCTTCCAGATGTCCGAGCCGAAGGTGCCAGATGGCCGATTCTGTCGCAGCTGACAATCGGGACTGCTCACACATGTTCTCCTCTGGCTTGAGAGTCACTAAACTTGATGGACCCCCACTGTAATTATCACCATTGCTCGTACCAGCGCAAGAGGTTGTACTGTTGCACGCCACACTAATCTTCCCATCTCCCATGAAAACCGTCTGCAAAAAGTACAACCTATCTCGTTGGAATACATCGATTTTCAATGCACCATCTTCTGAGCAAATGTAAGACTTTAGGGCACTCCTGGAGCCCCGTGATAACATGTGGTAGTCAGTCCCAAGAACATCATCCAAGCTAAGCAACGATATCGGGACAAGCGGGCATACGCGAACGTTGACAATAATCTCGTCCAGACAGGTGTTAGTTGTTGGACAAACCAGTTGCAGTCGTAATTTTCCAACCTTATCACAGACGACAGTACCTCCAGCGGTAAGCACCTGAAATTCAGGTCCAGCTTGGACATCAAACAACATAGACTCTTCCTTGACCATGGAGATATTAGCACCAGAGTCCAGCAAGAACGTATGGCCTCCAGCTCCTTCTTTCTCCTTTACCTGCAATGCAATTTCCTGCAATTCCTCGATGGTAGACGTGGAGTCGAGACCAAATGTGAAATTTGCTTTCCACGCTCCTTGCCTTCGATTAGCCTGTGACGCAGATTCCGTTGCATTCTGGGCCGATGAGCGTTCAAATGGATTTGCAGGAACAGAAGATTTCTTTTCTGACTCATTCCGCTGGCCGTCTGCGTCAGCCTTCTGCTGGTGACTGTGTGAACTTGAAGAAGCATTCGCTGCCATGCGTTGAGCTGCCTGAATCAACGCTTCCCCCATCTTGCGCGTGGTTTCAGCGTCCACAACTCCCCCTGACAACAAATTCTGCAAGACAGATGACGGTTGTTCACTTTCAACCCCTCGAGGGTTAAACCGCTGATTTTTGTAGTTGCCATTATTTTGATTGTAGTTGTTGTTATTGTAGTTGTGGTTGTGATTGAAATTTCCATGACCTCGACCACCCTTCCAACCTTTGCCTCCATGTCCTTTCTGTCCACCCTGACCTCTACCATAGCCTCCTTTGAAACTTCCTCTCCCTCCATTATGGTACCCATCCTGATTCCGCCTTCCCCTGCCACGGTAACCCGTATGGTTAGGTCCGCCGTCCCCCTCGCCTCCGCGGCCAGGGAAACCACCACGGTATGAGCTAGGGTCAAACGCCGCCTGATCTTGTCCCGCCCTACCAGGTCCTGAAGGAGCTTGACCAGAAGCCTGGTAAAACGTTGGGACGTTCCCGACCGGACCTTGGATAGGAAATGGATACATAGAGGGTTGACCTTGAGCATAGAAATTGAAAAACGGGTCTTGGCTGGGAAACATGATACCTTGGGGATATGATGGAGGTATACTCCCACGAACTGGGTAATTACCATACCATTTGGGATCGACGTGAGAATTCTCTCCCGAATCCGCTTGACCACTATTTTCGCCTGACCCCGAGGATCTCTTCTTGCCCACTGCAACTTCTCCGACAGCCTGCGGTTCATTCGGTACCATCGGTTCACTTGCCACAGTGATATTCACCACTGACACGTCTCCCTTCGCATCCATCGCGGGCGTCACGGTCGTAGTCGTCTTGCTTCTAGTTTTTAAGATGCGCCCCCAGTGGAATATTTCGTCGAGAGAAATCTTTTCTGGTCTCATATTACTCTTCTTCCAATTTCGCAATTCTCTATTCAATGCCAATGACTGCAACGATTCACAAGTCGATTCTTTACACCTGGCATGCAAGAGTTCAGCGATCTGGATCTCTAACGGCCCCATCCTTTGGTGTGCCCCCACAACACCTTGAATACTATCCTTGAGATTCTTAAACAGTAGCTTGATTTTGTCCACGTTCCTCCAGAAGGCTTCTTCAGACTCAAGTGGCTGTTTCGCTAGCGCTCTGAGCTGATCTCTCCCTTCGTCCTCAGTAAGCTCGATAAGCTCAGCTCCACTTCGTTGCTTTACATTCCAGCGTACCAGTGCCAAAGTTTTGAAGAATGCCAAAGGATAGTTGCCTCCTCCTGACATCTGCCACTCTATGTCGAAATCATCCTTTAGCTTAACTCGAAAATAACTGTTCGTGCTGACAAGTACCTCAGCAATATCCTCAAATAAGACTTCCACCTCCTGTCGATCAGCTGAGGATCTGAACAACCTCGGTGATATTTGGTACTTGTGTGGAGAGAAAACCACAGATGTATCGAGTGGATTACCCATCTCTCCTTCCTCTGAAGCACCATCATTCACATCCTCGCTGGCTGCGATTGCCTCCTCGAATTTTCCTCGCAACTTCTTAAACTTCTCAAGAGCATCCTTGAATTTCTTCCCATTCTTCCAAATGTACCCAGCATGCAGAAACAACGCCGTGACCTGAATCTTCCACTCCAGCGAAGAGAATTTTTCAAGACCTTCTGGAGACGACTCCCACATTTCATGAAATTCTCCAACAAACGATCCAGTCTCGTCAATCGGAAACAAGTCCAACAGTTTTAAGAAACAAGCCCCAAGATTTGGACGAAAACGACTCATGGCACCTGAGAAAGGAAGGAACAGGTCCTCGAGTTTTTCCTTGGAGGTAACCTTCCCATGCTTCAGCTTGTCGACCTGAACATCACCATGGCTTCGTTTCAACTCCTCTTGCAGATCTGGCATGCTCATGATCGTCAACTTGGAGTTACCAATACCGTTCCAAAAAAATGAGTAACAGCGTACAGTATAACTTAAAGAGCCTTCAAACTCGTTGTCAATTCGACGCACAAAGACCAAGAGTCCTCAAACTCGTTGTCCTTGGAATCTTATCGTAGAGTCTTTTTGTATTCCTTTGTTCGCGAATACAAAAAGAAAATTTTCTTTTTGTATTGGAATCAATTCCTGACTCCTAGAGTCTGTGCACAGATGAATGACTAGTAGAACAGCTCAACAGCTGACTGATAAGTCCAAAGACCAAGACTCACAGATGATGTGCGCACGAAGACACCAATGACTTTCACAGCCAACCAAACACCTCAGATAACTCAGATCAACTTCCCAACAATCCCCAGCACTTTATTCCCAACACTCGTAGCAGCAAGACCAACCAAACAGCTTCCCTTCACACACCACCGCCTTACTTCCACCACTGTACGAGTGCTGCCTCTTCGACAGCCGGCGCCTCTTGATTCCTCCGGCGCCGCCTCAGCTTCCCCAGGCTCCAACCAACCGGATCTTCTAAGTCACAGACTAAGCTCCAGCCCACTAGCTTGGACCTGCAGGCTTCACTTGGTTCACAACCTGATTAGACGCATCCCTTGAACTTATCGCGTCTGAAAGAACTTCTGAGAGGTTTGTCAGAACCTGAGTTCTTACAAGCCTTTAACTGAGAGATCACTTAACTACCGTGTACTAGCCCGGCGTGGTGGCCCCGCCATGTGAAATCCGATGGGCCACTGACAGTCACGCCTTGATACGACTCTTTTGTTCCAGTGTGCCTCGTGACTCAGCGCAAACACACGTCGACTCAAGTCATGATGGCAGTCAATTGTCCACGTCGAAGCTAGTCTCAGTCAGTCTTGACGCCCAGTTTACCTGCAGTGAAAGTTCTCGAACTTGGTTAAGCCTGGCTTAACTCTCGTTAAAGTATCTCAAATCCCTGTGCACGTGATCAACTGATGCACAATCACAACGTTTCATACCTCCCTCGTGACCAGGAGTGTGACAAAAATCCATCCCACTGGTTTCCTCCTGCCGCACTAAAGCAATTTTACTGTCGATCATCACGCGGTCCCCTAAACCTCTAGCCCCTTGCTCCTCCTCCACGGCCTGCGAATCATCGCTGCTGTTCCACACATCGGTTCTCAGCTCAATCGCTATCGGCCATATTGCAACCATCATGATCCCTGCCTTTGAAGCTTCGCAAGAATGCTCGAGCCGAGCTCACAGGCCATGTGAGAACCAAAATCCCATCATTGCTAGAAGACGATGCTCCTGCTCGACAGATTCAAGAAGATGCGGAGAAAAGTGGGTAACCATGCTGTACAGCCGAAGATTATCTTGCTCAATGACTGCGCTCCCTTTTGAGAAAACTAGCCATGCAGTTGTACCAGCAGTCAGATATCCCGAAACAAACAGTCCGTCCTTGAAGATAGTCACGCCCTCCATTGACAAGAACGGGAACATAGTGGCTGGGGGTGGATATGATGACCTTGGCAGAGCAGTGCGTTCGGGTCTGTCAAGATCTATCAGGAATGATGGAAACTTTGTGCGAGACTCAACCGGTGAATGGTTTCCTGTCGAACGACGTACGCAGTCGACCGTCAGTGCAGGTTGTCTCAACAATTGCATCGTTTACACGTCTGCCAAAGATATCCTTGCTGGGGTGTATTACTTAGAATGACGTAGAATGGTGTGGAAAGTCTCAGCCCTTGTAAAGATAGTCGCATGGATGCATGATTTATTTTGTTGAATAAAAATGTAATGATTTACCAATTCTACGCACAGGCAGCGCAACCCTTCATGGAGCTATTTGCTCTGACCTTCGCTCAAGAGATTCTGTTTCTTATTTTCGTCGAAAGTAGATCCAAACCATCACAAGGATGAAGACTGTTCCTATCATTCCTGCATCGAAATCTATTAATATCCTGAACATGCAAGCAAATCAAACAGGCCAATCAGGGAGTTGAAGAAGGAAAAAACACCACAACATCTCAATTTTTTGTGCAATACCGGCGAACAACAATATGATATCCATCGCTTGTCGTTTTTCAATAACTGTTTGCCAGGCGTTAACTTATATAGTCATCATTTGTGGACTGACCTCTTATGAGGGAATTGGAAACACCAAGTGTATTCATCACATCCAGAACCTTTCAGCACGTTATCAAAGAACAGCTCTTAAAAGAGATTTGTGTAACAAAATATGACCTTCTTGTGTACATTTTTCAATTGTTCTCTTTGACTGAACAGCACATGAGTCCAGAACAGATCTGAAGGAACAAACAACTTACATCCCAAGGTTTGATAGAATTTTAGCCCCTCTCTCTTCCAACTCATCGATAGCCTAGAAAAAGATCATGGAGGCATCATCATAAAGCCATATATAACATTTCCCAAAGCACTTACAGCATGGGACCTTTGTAAAGCCATGCGAGATTCGACATCTAGGCTTTCTTGATCTGAAGGCTGACCTCCCTGAATATCTTTGAATAACTGAGCTCGTTCTTCTTCCTGCTTCTCTTTCCCAAGCAATCTGCATAATCAGGATGAGGATTAAATCTCACACATTTTTTTAACCAACCTCTTTCTTTCCCTTTCATAGAGTCTTGACAAAGATTCAAACTCTTCGCGGAGATTTCCAACCTTCAGTGAACCAAGTCAAAACGAGGGAGGCTAGGCTGAAGATACACCTTATTTTTCCACAGATCTTTTTTCGCTGCAGGTTCACCGAGCACAAGCTGTTCCATGGAATTCTGCAGCACGAATGAACAAATGGGAAAAGAAACAAACCAGCATACTAACCACAAGGCCTTTGGTGTCAATTAGTTTGTTTTTTGCATCTTCCAATAATACTTTTGCTTGCTCAGGTGGGCTCGTAGACACTTTGGTCATTATGCTTTCAATCGTCATCGATAACTTGCGTGAGTTTTTATATTGCTCATCCAACGTGAGGCTCATCGTTGCTGTTCGCAGTTTCAGAGTTTCAGCACAAAAAAATCTAAGTTCATTCATAAATGATCATTTCGATTGGAAGGGAACAGCTTTCTGTTTCAATCACTGGCTAAACCATAGGTGCCTTCCTACCTCTGATGCCATGACTGATGTCTATCAGCATGATTTTTGGCATAGACGCCAACTCTCACAGACATGTCTGTAATTCACAACAGTTTGACCAAAGGCAATCTTGACAAATCTCAGAGCTATTCCTCAGGCGTGACCGCTTGTCTTGTAGCTCCATCTTGCATCAATCTGTTTCCTTGCCTCCCGAGCTCCTCTCCTTGACCTCTCGTCTCGCTGGCTCCTCTCCTTGACCTCTCGTCTCGCTGGCTCTGTCTCGCTAGCTCCTCCCCGCCAGCTCTCGTCTCCCTAGCTCTCGTCTCCCTAGCTCTCGTCTCCCTGGCTTACTCCTTTTCATTGGCTCTGGTCTCCTAAGCACGCTCCTCCTTAGCTCTCGTCTCCTCGCCGGGCTCAGACTCTCTGTAAGTTCCGTGCACAACCCCGCCCTTGCCATTTCCTGCTTCCACGTCCTTCGATGCCAACATTCTGAGGCGAACCCCGGATGATGCCAACATTCTGAGGCGAACCCCGGAGAGCCGTCCGGGCCCCTGCTCGGTACTACGGTAGTACGGCGGTCAAACTTAGTAGCACTGCGGTACTGATCATTGAGAGCGGGACAAGATACTGGCGGACCAACTGCCACTACTGGTCGGCACCAGGGGTGGGGGTGCATGGTACGGTAGTGAGACATGGTGGTGAGTGTCAACTGTCGGGGTACTCCGTGTTGGGTGGGGTGGGTGGGTGGGTGCACCGGTCCCATCCCCCCGACTCTTGGTGAGTTCCGGGTCTAAATTGGCGGAGAAGGGGGTAACCAGGGGCCGAGAGTGACGAGGGAATCCGAAGGGTGGGGTGGTGCAAAAAGGAAATAGGGGTTGTAGAGGGACCAGGTCCGTCAACATTCAGCATGGCGCCCCCCAAGTTGGTGCGACCATCGACGGCAGGGACGGGGTTGCAGCCGAAACCTCCTCCCAGGTGAGATGCAGAGCCTTCACCTCCTTGCCTCTCTGCTCCTCTCCACACGCTCTCCTGATGCCTCAGTCCTGCACGTCATGCCCAAAAGATTTGAATCACCAGTCATCTCTGATCCAAAGTCATGCAGGGGGAACAGCAAGACCAGGAGGCCAAGAACGTCAAGGGAAGATCGTTTCTCAAAGAGCCCCAGCATGAATTCAAATGAAGGGGAAAATCAAGACGAGACCCTCCAAATTCAGTCAACGCCCAGTGGGAAGAAGTACATCTTTCGTTTGAACAACGTGGCCATGGTGAACATTGATGAGAATGAAGTGCTAGAAGTAAGCTCAGATGAGGTGTGTGTACATTGTATTTCTTATCTGTCTAAGATACATCTCAGGATGATGGAGAATACAATCATTTTGGCAATCGGGGAGGAAAGATAAACTCACCGAATGACGACCTCGGTTTCAACTTCTCGACCGACGAGATTCTGAAACTTGCGAATGCCATGACGAATGTTGGAGGCATCCTGCAATTCGATGAGATTGAAAGTCCTGTAGAAGCGGGGAAGGATAACAGTACCACAGACAGCAGCTCATCAAAATCAAGCTCAGAATCTCACAAAGGTGAGATGGAGACGATGATGCTTTCTCGCGCTGCGAGAATGGATGCAGAGCCTGAACTATTCGTACACCATTCAATCGAGTTTTCTCACGATGACTCTCGCCATGAGCACACTGCCAGTGTCAGAGATCCAGGCAGCAGCGATCTTCAAGCGCCAAATCAGTCAGAGGAAGTTGTACTGCATAAGATGTCAAGACCAAACCTTCACAAGCCCGAAAGTGAAACATTCGAACAAAGAGCGTCAATACATGAAAGAGTCAATGGGAGAACTGGAAGGAGGGAAAAGAGCGGTATTGAAGAATACAAACACGGCACGCGGCTAGAAAATAAGACAAAGACTCAGCCGATTCACAGCGATTCTTTTCAATCGTCTAAACAGTCAAGCTCACAAATAACGACTAATCAACACATTGTGACCACGACAAAGCGATCGCAAGGAGTCAGCGCATTAAGGGAAAATTCAAAGCAAGTGCCAACTGTACACCTGCAGGGTAAAGAGGATGGACTGGCAGGCAACGATTATTACGCAGAAAGCAGATTGGACAACAAATCAACGCACAAAGCATCATTTCAGGAGCTATACCACAGCAAAACTGACCAAGATAAGATGTCGATCCAAGAAAAACAAAATGAAAACAGAAAGCTCAAGGAACAACAGATGTATGAATCAAATTACAATGGAAAAGTGAAGGCTGGAGAGATGAGAGAGGAGGAAGAGCTGGAAGACCCGCCCGCAGCTCACACTGACTCAACGCCCGTTGCCAGGCAGGCCCCTCATGTCGGGGAGCGGGAAGCTCAGGTGCACGAGGCCTCAGCGGCAGACGACGCGCGTGAGGGCGACGATGAGCCCGGATTGACCCGTGAGGACCACGCGACAGGCTTGAGGGGGGAGGGCTCGGCGCATCAGATCACGCAAGACGAGGAGGCAAAGGCTGACGACAAGACGCAGAAAGCAGATGTAGAGGAGCAAGCATCGCCGAGGCAGGAGGCGTCAGCAGGAGAAGGCGAGTTGAGGGACGCGAGTATCGCTGAGCACTCGAGGTATCCGCCTCAGGCAGTGGACCTCCTGGCAGCTGCACATGGAGGGATTTCCGACCACCCCGCTTCTCGAGAGACCCCGGCGACAAGCGAGCAAGCTACCGATGCGCTGCAGGTCAAGGCAGGCAAGCAAACTAAGAAGCCAAAGCAGCCCAAGGCTAAGCCAGCAGCTGGTGAAGTCAAGGCTGGAGAGATGAGAGAGGAGGAAGAGCTGGAAGACCCGCCCGCAGCTCACACTGACTCAACGCCCGTTGCCAGGCAGGCCCCTCATGTCGGGGAGCGGGAAGCTCAGGTGCACGAGGCCTCAGCGGCAGACGACGCGCGTGAGGGCGACGATGAGCCCGGATTGACCCGTGAGGACCACGCGACAGGCTTGAGGGGGGAGGGCTCGGCGCATCAGATCACGCAAGACGAGGAGGCAAAGGCTGACGACAAGACGCAGAAAGCAGATGTAGAGGAGCAAGCATCGCCGAGGCAGGAGGCGTCAGCAGGAGAAGGCGAGTTGAGGGACGCGAGTATCGCTGAGCACTCGAGGTATCCGCCTCAGGCAGTGGACCTCCTGGCAGCTGCACATGGAGGGATTTCCGACCACCCCGCTTCTCGAGAGACCCCGGCGACAAGCGAGCAAGCTACCGATGCGCTGCAGGTCAAGGCAGGCAAGCAAACTAAGAAGCCAAAGCAGCCCAAGGCTAAGCCAGCAGCTGGTGAAGTCAAGGCTGGAGAGATGAGAGAGGAGGAAGAGCTGGAAGACCCGCCCGCAGCTCACACTGACTCAACGCCCGTTGCCAGGCAGGCCCCTCATGTCGGGGAGCGGGAAGCTCAGGTGCACGAGGCCTCAGCGGCAGACGACGCGCGTGAGGGCGACGATGAGCCCGGATTGACCCGTGAGGACCACGCGACAGGCTTGAGGGGGGAGGGCTCGGCGCATCAGATCACGCAAGACGAGGAGGCAAAGGCTGACGACAAGACGCAGAAAGCAGATGTAGAGGAGCAAGCATCGCCGAGGCAGAGGCGTCAGCAGGAGAAGCGAGTTGAGGGACGCGAGTATCGCTGAGCACTCGAGGTATCCGCTCAGGCAGTGGACCTCCTGGCAGCTGCACATGGAGGGATTTCCGACCACCCCCGCTTCTCGAGAGACCCCGGCGACAAGCGAGCAAGCTACCGATGCGCTGCAGGTCAAGGCAGGCAAGCAAACTAAGAAGCCAAAGCAGCCCAAGGCTAAGCCAGCAGCTGGTGAAGTCAAGGCTGGAGAGATGAGAGAGGAGGAAGAGCTGGAAGACCCGCCCGCAGCTCACACTGACTCAACGCCCGTTGCCAGGCAGGCCCCTCATGTCGGGGAGCGGGAAGCTCAGGTGCACGAGGCCTCAGCGGCAGACGACGCGCGTGAGCATGAATGTCAGTAAGGCGGCAGCTCACTGGCGAAACCTTGCTCAGCCTCCTCCTCTCAGTCTTTCCTTCTCTCACTCGTTGTTCATGGAGTTCTCTTGCAAGTCCTTCTGTTGTTTGTCGAAGTCCTCGAGCTCTTTCCGTTGCTTCTCCTTCAGATTCTCCTCCAACGTCTTGATCTCTTTCGCCAGCGCCTTCTTCGCGTTCTTCTTCTCCAGCGTCCCCGCGCCCATGGCCTTCTTGTGGCTCTTCATCGAGTCCAGCTGGCAGCGCAGAGCTCGCCATTCCTTCTTGTGCCTCTGCAGGATCTTGCCGCGAGTCATGCCCTCCCCCTGCTCCTCTTCTCCCCCGGACCCCCCCTGCTCTTGCGTCCTCGCCTCTGCCGTCTCTTCCACTGTCGGCTCTCCGTCTTGCATCGCTTCCCCTTCCCTCAGCGTGTTGGCTGTAGACTTTTCTAGCATGTTGCATAAGTCGGTGATCCTGGTGGTGTCGCGGCCATAAGGGCTGAAGCGACTTGCTCCTCCCTTCTTCTTTGTCTTGCCCATCCTCTCGATTCAACTGCCAGCGACCAATATTCAGTTCTCTGCGCTTCTTGTCCTGGAACTCCTTATCTCCTTAACATTCATTCCTTGAGAGCTCGTCTGTTTGCTCGCTATCCATCACTTCTTCTCACAAAGCCGCACACTTATTGACTTAGAATCTCATTTCTTCATCGACCGTGTACTCTCTTGTGTCCTAGTTATTACAAACCTTGATTGAACCGAATGATTTGCTTTATTCCAGCAATGTTTGATGTTCTCTATTTCCTCACAATTCATCACTTCCGATATCTCACCTTCTCCGAAACCTTCTTATCCCTCCTCTCTTGCTTTTGCTTCTCGTCTCCGTCTGCCTCTCCTCCTGTCCTCTCTCGCTCTCTTGCTCTCCTCCTCCTCTCCTCCTCTCCTCCTCTCCTCCTCTCCTCCTCTCCTCCTCTCCTCCTCTCCTCCTCTCCTCCTCTCCTCCTCTCCTCCTCTCCTCCTCTCTTGTGTCTTTAACCAAAGGAAGATGATATGAGAGAATA